>NC_056725.1:986987134-987017134 GCF_019279795.1 Protopterus annectens | reverse complement strand
TGCAGAAAGATAGGATATCAATCCCAGCTTTTTTTTACTGTTATGGACTGATCTTAGTTTAAGTTATCCCTTGCCATGTATTTGGCTGTCACATCTGTCTTGGGTTATCTTTTAGGATGCCTTGCTAATATGCTTTACCTGGAAATACATTACTTAACAGAGTTATGGGTTAAAACACAGGCACGTGCACTTCAGTTGCCTGATAACAAACTTCCACTACTTTAGCAATATGTTATTCCACTCTTTTGTGTTGTCAGTGCTTCAGAATTATGCTGTGCTACTCCATTGATCTGACACCTGTCTGTGAAATTGGCAGGGGTTAAATGTCATCCCTAATATATTATCTATTTTACTAGTCTCATTTGTTAGATTCCATAAAATGCTAACTATCTTGTCTTATATTCTCATAATTCATTTATCTGGAGGCTTATTTCACTGCTATGACTGTCATTTGGGGGATATATGATGTGACATTCAGGATTTGCTTCTCTTGAGATGTGTTACTTGCTTTTTATTGCAATCAAAAAGTTGTCTAATTATCTTTGAGTATCGCAATTACTACTGACTGATCTTTTCTGTGTCTGACTTGATATCTTTCAGAACATGCATGCTACCGCTGCAAAAATCATTCCATCCACTTTCACAATGTATAACAGCACCATGTACAAGTTTTCCTAGATCTGTGCATTTATCCCAACTTTTTTGTTTCTGTCCAGTATTTTTGCATGGTGAGGCTGACAGATGTGTCTATGTATATTTTAAAATGCCTACAACATGTTTTCATGCTAAACACTTAGGGGGAGCTTTTTATTGTGAATCACACTGTCAGTAATGGTCTTCGTTCTTCATTGTCTGTTTGGTGCTAGGCTTTCTGTTGCTCATGTCTTCTTGATCACCTTATCCGATTCCTTTAAGTGCCTGCATTCTCTTCTGATTCTCTGATTTGTCATGCGCATTCTTTCTGTACATCATGCATATACACATATAGTACTTGCATAACACAATGTTGCCATGAGCCTCTTCTGTGGGCTTAAGGTGAGGCTCCTAATTGTGCCTCAGCTTCTTGCATACTTGATTAGCAATGCTGATTGTCATATTAACATGACTGATAGTGCTAGCACTGGTACACTGTGAACACAGCATTAATGAATCTCCAGGACAGTTACGGAGAATAGATGTTTCATTGTCATGCCAAAAACTCTGTATTCTGAGCGTTCCTTCTTGAAATGACATATTTATTACCATTACATTATTTTCGTATTCTTTGTGTATAGTTTGCTGTTTGACTGTATAATTCTGCAGATAGTTTCATCCTATACACACATTATTTAATTGCTCCTGTACTGTGCTAGACTTTGTATTGCTAAAAATATTATTATGGACTGCTTCTGAGAATGTTTTGAGTGTTATCTCACGGGTTCCATCACTGACAACTTCTGCACATTAGCACTCGTATTACACTGCATAATTTATCCATACACTACATTTGTATCTTTCAAATTTGGACAGATGCATTCATTTTTCATCTAGACAATCCAAGCACTATTTATTACACCTCATCTACCACAAGCATTTCTGCCAAATACATATGATTGTTTTTATTGTGTTTATAAAACAGCAATTTGAATCAGTAACCTGAATACTTAAATTTTTTGTATGAAAAATTTAAACCAGATCTTTCCCAGTAGCTTTGGCTTTTACCTAGATACACGCATATTTAATTGGTTTGTAATTTAAGTATATTATTTTTAATTTAAAGTTAGTCATTGCGTTCCACTTTGTACCAATATCAGTTTAAAAAATAACTCTTTTGCCATCTGTGTGTACTTTCTTTGACTAATCTTATTTTTGATACTCATTTTCAACTTGTTACGTTTCATTCTGTCAACCTAAAATTGTATTATGATTGTCCCAGCATACACAGTATGAACTAAGTGAAGTTCAATTATACTGAATATTTTAGGTTTAGCATGTTCATTCAAGTCCAAAAGATTAGTATTCTGTTGTTCTAGCTTTTTCCATTTTTTTAAACAAACTCTAGAAAAATAATGTTTACCTATGCATAATCAGTAAATGTGATTTGTCGTTGTGCAATGTTTAAGCTTATAATCACACCATATGAGCAGAGTGTAGTTTCTACCTGGTCATTCATTACCAGGTGGCATTTCACTTGTTTTGCAGTTATCTGCTATCTTGCCTTTATTTATTTTTTTAGTATGGCAAAGATGCTTTGCTTATTTGTACACTTTATTTTCAAATACTTAATTTTATATTCCTCTACTATACTGCTTTTGAGTTGTATATTTGATAATTCACTTTCACAGCACAAATCAGTGTTTTTCCAGTGTTAGGTCAGTTTTCTTAATATTCTGATACTAAACGTATAATTTGCAATGTTACACATTATATTCTCGGGGAGATTCAATAAAGCCTACATGGTTGTTTTTTCACCATGTGCACATCTCGGTGTGATGCGCATATGGGTGCAAAAACTTTTAGATTCAGTAAGAGTGTGTAGAGGCACATGCCACCACACAAACAAGGTAAACACTGTGGTATGCTAATTACAGCATAAACAGCTGAATTGCATGCTAATTTAACAATCCTACATTATTTAGCTATTCAACAAGCTATAAAGCATCCTTGTGGACTCCATGTTTTTTTACTGTAAATTCCAAAACTTTTGGAATACAGACATGCAAAATAGTCTACATGGACAGAATGTTAGAGGCTACTGCTGATTTAATTCATTTGTATGTGCTACAGGCTGAAGCCAATGCTGCTGCTGCTGCTAGCAGGCCTAGGTTGAGAAGGAGAAGAGTTTTCAGGCCCCATTTAACATTTCACAACTTACATGATGTGGAAATTGTGTAGCAATACAGGGTGGACAAGGACACACTACATGAACTCTGTGACCGCTGCCATCCTCAACTCGGAGCCAGAGCCAACTGAGGGGAACACATTCCAGTAGAGACAAAGGTATTAGCCCTTAGAATCTTAGCTACAGGTACATTTCAGAGACCAACAGGTGACATGTTGGGAGTGTCACAGGCATCAGCACCAAGGATCCTCTACCACTTCCTGAATGCAATGTTCCAACAGGTCAGTGACCACATACATTTTCTCTATAGTTCTGAGGACATGGCCAGAAATATGCATGAGTTCTACAGTGTAGCACACTACCCTGAAGTACTGGGTACCATAGATTGCACACATGAAGAAATTAAGGCACCACCCAGGGAACAGGATAGGCTCTACATTAACAGAAAGGGCTACCACTCTCTCAACTGCCAAGTCATGTGTAATGCCAAGGGAATAATCTTGAATGTGTGTGCTGGCAACCCTGCCATTTACCACAACTCACATATCTGGCACACCTCCTAACTGCACCAGATGTTTGCTAGGGAGGATACCACACAGGAGCATTTACTAGGGGATGCAGGCTATGCACTGGAAACATGGCCGATGACACCCATAAGAAATGCACACACACCCACGGAACAATGCCATAATGAGGCACATGCTCAAATAAGAAGTATCATAGAGCATGTGTTTGAGCTGCTGAAGTCATGGTTCCACTGCTTTGATACATCTGGGGGAAGTCTACAGTACAAGCCATGGACATATACAGAAATATTCACAGTATGTGCCATGCTACACAACATAATCCTGAGAAAATAACTTCAGCAGAATCAGCAAAGGGAAGGGGCACACATCCTACTACCAGTGCCAAGGTCACCACAGTTGCAGACAGATGAGGAGTCACAGGTGGAGCCACCAGCTGATGTGGGTGCAGGCAGATGTACGCATGCTCAGTATGCCCTTCTCTTGGCTAAGAGATAATGCATAGCACACTCACTCACTAACTAGGGACCTAAAACCTTCTTCCTACTCACATACATATACTATCATTGATGCCATGCAACTCACACAACCTTTACCTCCCCTTGTATTGGCTGTGTACTGCTTGCATCAGACAGTCAGCCCTGAACTAAAACTCTTTCAACTGCTGCATTTACAAGGTAAGTCCTGAACAATGAATGTTTTGTTCAATAATATAACTATATGGCATATCCTTGTGTTTCATTACTTGGTCCAGTAAGGTGGAAAATCTGTACAGAAATTAACTTAACATGTGACAGCAGAGGCTTATTTGACTTATATGTGTCCATTACTAAATAGTACACCTCAGGCATCAAAGAGTCACACAGTTATTCCTCTCAAAAGTACTGATGATCCCTACATACCCTCAGTTTAGCACCATATGTTTGTACTGGAAAATTATTAAAGAGAGAAGTTAGAAAGTAATGATGCACATTGCAGTTTCTGACTTCACAACCTTGACAAGATCATTCAATGTAAAGTTGGGAAATTTTGATGCTATTAACTGTTTAGCTTTCCAAGGCTAGTATAAGTCAAAGGTACAATTACCAGTTCAACACCAGAAATACAGCTATACTAAGCACTAAGTTAGCTGTGCACCCTGAGCTTTACACATAAAGCTTTTGTATCCCCGAATCCAAAAGAAAGAAAACAGGAATATGGCACAGTTATCATCACTTGCACAGGGTGCTGTGTAGAGGGGCAGGAAGCCTAGGCTGACACAAAAGGTTGGTGAATTTGTGTGAGTAAGAAACAGAAGGAAGACATGTGTATAGACCAGCAAATGGCCAGTGAGATAAAATGAATAACTGTTGTGTGTGTCTGTAGGGGTCCTCCAGGTGAAATTGTTGTGTGAGTGTCAGCATGAACACAGCCAAGCGCTATGCTAAATCTACATCTTGGTATTTCAGACAGGATTGAGCCATGTGTGGCAGAGGTGGAACTTCATCACTGTCATCCTGACCACAAGAATTGGCTCTACCAGGAGTTGCTCTGGCATGTCCACACCCACAGTCAGATCCACAGCTGCTTCCTGAATGTGACTGATGTCTGCTGGATGACTTCCCATTACAGGTATGCCCAAGACCATGACCCCATGGCCTGCCACAAGTGGGTGTGAACAGCACACTCACTGATGGAGCAGTCGAAGTACTGCCACTATGGGAGCATAATTGGGCATGGCCATGTTGACTGACAGCAGATGATGTGGTTGACTTATGCCCATTAGAATGTCATTCCCATCCCAACAGACAACTGCTTATTCCATGACAGACACCACTCAGTCCATCACAGACACCCCTCATTCCAGCATGCCATTCATTTGATCCGATGAATTGGCAACATGGTGGAGGCAATCACACGTCAGACTGTGCCACATCCACAACCTTGAGCATTTGACTGGAACACCTATGAGAATGTGCCTGCACCTCCATGACAGACCTATACATATGATGAGTGGCATGGAAAGAGACACCAGCAACAGGTGGAGCAGGGACAGCAGGCCCCCTCCAAGCACCCCTATTAATCCTTCCACATGGCACCTTGCTCACACTTTGGCTATGGCCAGACTCAACAGGCACTGAAGCCACAGTAGCCTCACTTCCCTGATCAATGCCCTCACCCTCCACCTGTCCAGTACCTGTGGGCTCACTGGAATGGGTAGTCGAAGGTCTACTGGCTGTGTCCGATGGATATGTAGGGCATGGCTGTATGTCAACCTGCGTGTTAGATTATACCTCTGCACTCCCCCGCCTGTGCCTCATTTTGGCCACCATCATCATCAAAGTCTGCTGATACACTGACAACAGGTGGCGCAGGGCCACACTCCCACTGTCATGATCACCTGTGATAAAAAGCAAGAAACACAGGAATAAATTAATACATGCACTACTATAGTGCAAAATATGCTAACAAACTAACAGTGCTGCCACTATTACAGCTAGAACAACAAAACCCACAACACGCCTGAGATCAACATCACACACTAAAATATTTCTTTAAATTTCTTAGCAGTACTGGCATAAAATGTTTGCCTTAACATCTGCAATGAGATACTCCCCTGTCATCCAGATGGTCCTGGAAGAAGTTAAGCAAGAGGTAAGGTTAACATCATCATAATTAACAGTAACACAGGGGGT
The DNA here is from genome assembly GCF_019279795.1 of Protopterus annectens. NCBI lineage: Eukaryota > Metazoa > Chordata > Ceratodontiformes > Protopteridae > Protopterus > Protopterus annectens. The sequence continues at coordinate 987,011,114 of NC_056725.1, read as the reverse complement.
AATATATTTACCCCTTAATATGTCCACTAACTATAATTTCAACAAGACCATGGCAGACAACTCTAACTTAAGCTTATAACTGCAGCAATGTTCAATCCCCCCCCCCCCTAGAAAACACAGGTGACAGAATTAACTTATTGATTTCAATTGTTTTACTATACAACAGTATTCAGTTGTTCAGATACCAAAACCTACCTGGAAGCTCCTCCTGGGATGTTCTTGCTGTCTCAGAAACTGCTGCTCCAACATCCAGGACATGCTGTGCTGCACTCTCCTGGAAGCTGTCTGGATCTCTGATATTGGCCAGGAACTCTTCATTGGAAGTGAATGGTGGGTTCCCTGGCAGGCTCTTCCTGGTAACCATCTGATCACAGCCCACTGTAGCTACTGTCCTCCATGCAGATGTGATCATGTCAGTGACCCTGTAGTGCACCTGCTTGTATGTCCTGCCATGGCCGCCCGTTACTGATATCATCTATCTGTCACCATATTCACATCCTACATGCCATGTCTCCTCATCCCATTTCCAGCAGAAAAGCATCATGTTGCCTAAACTCATCCACAATCACCTAGTTCTCAGCATCAGTGAAGGGAGGGTCTCTGTGGATTGACATGCCTGGGTGCATACTTGTAGGTGTTCTAAAAGGCAACAAAAGGATATTACACATAAGTATTACATAACTACAAAATAACTGTTTCCAGATAAAACAGAAAAGGCAGCCAGTCAATATTACCCACTGGAGAAACGTAAAACAGTCTAGAGATGTGAAATACTAACAACAGGCAGGATACAAACCAAGGAGAGTAACAAGAGCAACATATCCTTGTTTGTGACATAACAGTAGCTCGACTTTTCTCCCCCACCTACAAAATAACAGTCTATCCTTGTTTGTGCCATAACACCAACTCACCTTTGCCTCCCAAAATAACAGTCTCTCCTTGTTTGTGACATAACAGTAACTCTCCTTTTCTCCCCACATTCACCATTACTCTGAACTGTTGATCCCAAGTACTTGTCCATACCAACTCTACTCACCATTCCTCTACCCTCCCTCTCATTTACACATGATCTCATCTGTCAACCTGTCCATCACCACTGCAAACTGCTAAGAAAGGACTCAGAGCTGATCCTTGATGTAATCCCACCTCCACCTATCTGTCACTCCCACTGCAGTCCTCACCACTGTCACACTACCCTCATATATACCACTCTTACTTCTCTGCCACTGACTTCCTCATACAATACCACAACTCTTCTCTAGGCACCCTGTCATATGCAAACAAAGATACAATGCAACTCCTTCTGACCTTCTCTGTATTTCTCTATCAACACTCTCAGAGCAAGCATTGCATCTGTAGTGCTCTTTCCCGGCATGAAACCATACTGCTGACCACTAATCATTACCTCCCTTCTTAAGCTTCCACTACTCTTTCCCATAACTTCAAACTAATCTCTGTAGTTACTGCATAGGTAAAAACACTTTTACTCCTCAGGCATCCTCTGACTTTCCAAAATTTCATTAAACAATCTAGTTAGAAATTCCACTGCCATTTAATCACCCTTTTTAACTTCCACCATTTAATCCTTGGCACAGCTTTCACATTTCCTCTTCTTGGTCATTCTACATACCACTAAATGCTGCTTAACTACACTTTCCCCTGCCACCACTTTACAGTCTCCAATCTCCTTAAGACTGATACATAGTATATAATCCCTATGCTCCATCTTCTTAAAATACGTATTCACCACAGCCATGTCCATGAAAATCCACAATCATCTGACCTTCTGCATTCCTCTCCATACCTACCCATCACTTCCTCATCTTCACTTCCTCGTTCCAGCATGCCATTCATTTGATCTGGTGAATTGGCAACATGGTGGAGGCAATCACACATGTCAGACTGTGCCACATCCACAACCTTGAGCATTTGACTGGAACACCTATGAGAATGTGCCTGCACCTCCATGACAGACCTATACATATGTTGAGTGGCATGGAAAGAGACACCAGCAACAGGTGGAGCAGGGACAGCAGGCCCCCTCCAAGCACCCCTATTAATCCTTCCACATGGCACCTTGCTCACACTTTGGCTATGGCCAGACTCAACAGGCACTGAAGCCACAGTAGCCTCACTTCCCTGATCAATGCCCTCACCCTCCACCTGTCCAATACCTGTGGGCTCACTGGAATGGGTAGGCGAAGGTCTACTGGCTGTGTCCAATGGATATGTAGGGCATGGCTGTATGTCAACCTGCGTGTTAGATTATACCTCTGCACTCCCCCGCCTGTGCCTCATTTTGGCCACCATCATCATCAAAGTTTGCTGATACACTGACAACAGGTGGCCAGGGCCATGCGCGGGCCACTCCCACTGTCATGATCACCTGTGATAAAAAGCAAAAAACACAGGAATAAATTAATACATGCACTACTATAGTGCAAAATATGCTAACAAACTAACAGTGCTGCCACTATTACAGCTAGAACAACAAAACCCGCAACACGCCTGAGATCAACATCACACACTAAAATATTTCTTTAAATTTCTTAGCAGTACTGGCATAAAATGTTTGCCTTAACATCTGCAATGAGATACTCCCCTGTAGTCCAGATGGTCCTGGAAGAAGTAAAGCAAGAGGTAAGGTTAACATCATCATAATTAACAGTAACACAGGGGGTAATATATTTACCCCTTAATATGTCCACTAACTATAATTTCAACAAGACCATGGCAGACAACTCTAACTTAAGCTTATAACTGTAGCAATCTTCAACCCCCCCCCCCCTAGAAAACACAGGGGACAGAGTTAACTTATTGATTTCAATTGTTTTACTATACAACAGTATTCAGCTGTTCAGATACCAAAACCTACCTGGAAGCTCCTCCTGGGATGTGCTTGCTGTCTCAGAAACTGCTGCTCCAACATCCAGGACATTCTGTGCTGCACTCTCCTGGAAGCTGTCTGGATCTCTGATATTGGCCAGGAACTCTTCATTGGAAGTGAATGGTGGGTTCCCTGGCAGGCTCGCCCTGGTAACCATCTGATCACGGTCCACTGTAGCTACTGTCCTCCATGCAGATGCGATCATGTCAGTGACCCTGTAGTGCACCTGCTTGTATGTCCTGCCATGGCCACCCGTTACTGATATCATCTACTATCTGTCACCATATTCACATCCTTCATGCCATATCTCCTCATCCCATTTCCAGTAGAAAAGCATCATGTTGCCTAAACTCATCCACGATCACCTAGTTCTCAGCATCAGTGAAGGGAGGGTCTCTGTGGATTGACATGCCTGGGTGCATACTTGTAGGTGTTCTAAAAGACAACAAAAGGATATTACACATAAGTATTACATAACTACAAAATAACTGTTTCCAGATAAAACAGAAAAGGCAGCCAGTCAATATTACCCACTGGAGAAACGTAAAACAGTCTAGAGATGTGAAATACTAACAACAGGCAGGATACAAACCAAGGAGAGTAACAAGAGCAACATATCCTTGTTTGTGACATAACAGTAACTCGACTTTGCTCCCCCACCTACAAAATAACAGTCTATCCTTATTTGTGCCATAACACCAACTCACCTTTGCCTCCCCAAATAACAGTCTCTCCTTGTTTGTGACATAACAGAAACTCTCCTTTTCTCCCCACACCCACAAAAGAACAGTCTATCCTTGTTTGTGCCATAACAATAACTCACCTTTACTCCCCTAACCCACAAATAAACAGTAAAATGACACATTTTGTTAACAAGCCATCATTGAAATGCCGAAACTGCTATAAAAGGAAGTGTCCCTGAAACACTTGTACATATTTATCACACCGCATTCCATTTCCATGTATTGGCAATCATGTATACCACTGAAATGGCTTTGCAAATGTGCCCATGCCATCAGTACACTTCTAACTAATGCAAACAGATAAAAGTGTAAAATCCTTTGCTTCAGAATTTTATGAAAAACATTCCAGCATATGCAGTACGTAGCTGAACAAATGAAAGAATACCTTCTGAAGTTCAGTACTACTCCTCTCCATATAAACAAATCTCATCATCTTCAGTTTGCCTAGTTACAGAGTTGCCTTTTATGTGGTGTAGATTCAGGGCTGTCAGCAAGGTGAAAATACAAATGAGATGTGAACCTATTAGAATTGCTGAATCCCCAAAAAAAAATGGATCCATGTAGGGATGTAATCATAGTGCAGGTACTGCCTCAGTGTTTGGTTTTAATGGATTGCAACTGTGACGGATTAGTGGTTGGGAGAATGAAAACACAACAGCACTGCAGGCTGCCTTACTTCTAGTGGGTGTGAAAGGTTACATCTACAAAGTGTTAAATGTAAGGTTGGAAATGTAAGTAATTAGAACACAAGTCACAGGTTGTGTTCCTTCACATGCCTGCTCTCACCAAGATGGATAAGGAGAAAGTCATGGTTAGTTGTCTGTCAGGTGCCACAATTCACCACATCACATACACATTCAAGTCTCTCAACAACAGGTACTGTTATGACTCTGTCATAGTCCGTGTTGGTGTGAATGACTTGAGATGTACCTTTCTGGACTATACGAAGAGAGACATAATTGGGCTTGCTGATTATGTGTCTTAAGCAGCATTCTGCTGTCACCTAGAAAGATGCCTCAATACAAACAGAAAATGATTGACTTTAACAATTGGCTTAGTTTCTGGGGTTATTCCAGAGGATCCAGTACCTGACAGCCTGGGAAGATATGATCAACAGACCACTATGCTTTGCCAGAGATGGCCTTCATCTGTATCATCTGGGCTTCAGGCTTCTGGCAAAGGCTCTTGTCTCCCCTATAGTGACTTTTTTAGAAAAAGTGATGAGGTTAAAACTGCCAACATAAAAATTTCAACAAAACACAAATTAAAGGTTATGCTGCTAAACGCTAGAAGTCTAAACATGAAACTGTACTCATTGCAAGCATTCCTAACCTTGGTAAATGCTAACATCTGTGCAGTCAAAGAAACTTGGTTCAAAGCTGTGGAGAGCACTCCAGCCTTACGTGGTTACTCATCCTATCATACATTCAGACCCCAAACTGTGGGCAGTAAAGCCAGAGGGGGTGGAGTTTCAATATACATTAAAGACATACACACCTCCAGGCTGGTCCAACAGTATGATTCACAGGAGACACTCCAGATGCAGTTAACCATTGACAAGACTCCTATTCAAATCATAGCTAGCTACTGGTCCCCAAATCTGACTCAAGATGCTCAATCTGCCTATTTGAACCTGTCTGAATCTGTCAATTACCTTTGGTTGTGCAAAGTTTGTTGACAGTAAATTGAAACATTTCCTTTTAGAAGAGCTACATATTTGTAGAGATTATTGGGCTTTTCTTAAATCTATTAATAAGCTTGTGTACAATGATGAATATAAGTTCCTCACCATTGATGTCTGGGATTTATACACTACTATCCCTCAAGAGATGGGATGCAACTGGGTGAGGGAATATTTGTTGGATAAGAGAGTTGATGGGAAAGTCATTGACTTCATTGATTACTTGTTAGACTTGGTGTTGAGTAACAATTACTTTATGTTTAACAAGGAATTCTACCTACAAAAAAACAGTGTTGCCATAGACTCACCCTGTGGGTCCACTTTTGCTAAAACCATTAGGGCCCATTGGGAGAGGTACCACTTGTTTAAGGATACCATTTTTAATCAAAGGATGGTTTGGTATACCCGCTATCTGGATGATATTTTTATCATCTGGAAGGGTGATTTAGCTATGGCATCAGCCTTTGTTGAGCATATTACGGGATTTACCAACTTCCTGAAATTCACTTGGGAATTTAATAGTGAACGTATTGCTTATTTGAATGTGGATCTATTTAAGGATAAAATCAATAGAAGATTTATATCTAGAATCTTTAGAAAAGCCACCTATTTGAATGCCTTCCTACATTTTACGAGCTCTCACCCTTACCATCAAAAGAAAGCTGTCGTTAAAGGTCAGTTGGAGAGAGCTGCTAGGATGGTTACCCTTGATTCAGATTTTTGGTTGAATGTGATCTTTTAAAAAATATATTCACTAAAAGGGGATACCAAGTGGGACTTATTAACCAATTGATTGATGAAGTCCACCATAAGAGGACAACTGGGACCCTTAAACCACTACTATTTGAGGATTCACATATAGGGACAGATAGTATACATCAAGTTATACCAAATGTAATTGGACAAATTTCGAGCCCATCCTTAGTGGTAGTGTCAACATTTACTGTATGTCAAGATCCGCCTAATGAATGGATTGGGCTAGTAACTGAGGAAGAAAACCTACTGTTGAGTGTTGGCTCCAACATTGGATTTATTACAACTTTCTCATTAGACACACCATCATTAAGATCCATTTTAAATAAAAACTGGTGCTTCCTCCATGAGGACATCACCACAAAGAATCAGGTAGGGGACCAACCGAAAGTAATTTTTAGGAAAGGCTGGAATTTAAAATCAATATTACAGAATGGTATGTAAAAAAACCTTTCCCTCCATTAAGGTATGTTTAAATGTGGGAGATGTTGATTTTGTAAGTATGTGAATACAGTTAGTACCTTTATTATTCATAACCAATGGTACTATTTAAGGGGGAGATTTAATTGTGAGTCAAGAGGCATTGTTTACCTAGCTATGTGTCAGTCTTGTACTGCCTTCTATGTTGGTAAGACGGAGAGGTGCTTGAAACAAAGAATTTATGAGCATGTTGACAATATTAGTAAACTGAATTTAAATAACTCCCTAGCTAGACATATGAAGGCTTACCCCATGCATAAATTCTTATTTTATGGCATTGACAAAATGGAAGAGAACGATAGAGGGGGACCCACATCTTTGAAATTGGATGAAAAAGAACTAGCTTGGCAACTTAGGCTTAATGCACATGCCCCCCCCCCCCCCCCAGGGCTTAATGACAGCCTTTCTATTAAATGTATTTTAAAATTAAAATCTCTTAGTAGATGAAATTTTCTTTACTTATTTTTAGTAAAGTTAAATTATTATTTATTACACTTTATTATATATATATATATATATATATATATATATATATATTTAATTATTTTATTCATAACTATATATATAAATACATTTACTTCATACAGAATTATTGTTTTTTTGTGAACTTTCGTATTCTAAAATCTGTATATGAATGTATTATTGTTCATGTTTATGTCACTATGATGGCTGTGTTCCTTTAAATGTGGGCAGGGTATGTAGTTTGCTGATTAATGATGTAAATAATTGATGATATTTAATGGTGTGATGTTAATAGTGATTTGTCTGATGAAGTTTGCTCATTTCAGGAAACGAAAGCGCTAACTTTAAACTTTACTTGGCTGGCTTGGAGCGTCTTTTTTCCTTGTTTTTTACTAAATAAACAGACAATACTTGCATGGTTCGATATCACTGTAGATGCTGTTGAAGTTGGTTGTGTGCATATTGAGTTAAGTTCCGTGTTGCAAAGCTGTTTGTGTGGCAAAGAGGGATAAGGCACCTATCCTGAGTTATGAAACTGCATAGGAGTAAGAGTTCAAATCCAGATTAATGAAGTAATATATCACGTGTACTAAGATTTTCTATTGTGTATGTCATAGGCTGCTTTTCCTCATTTCAACTACCTCTCCCTTTCCTTTCATTCTTTTTTTCTTTTTATTGCTTTTCTTTTTTTTTATTGGCCAGTGTTTGTGCATGTGCCACTTAGTGCAAGCATGGGAGATACAGACAAATGAATATCAGTTTTGGCTGTGATTATCTCATTTGTGCGAAGCTTAGCAGTGTTCAAACTGGACAACTGGCAAGTCAGGACTCAGACATCCAAAAATAGAAACCAGATGCATTCAGTTAATACAACTGTGTATCATGCAAACCTGATAAGTTACTTTGCACTTCGGTTAACAGCAGTACCTTAAGAATGATTAGTAAAATAGGGAATTTCATGCAACTATTCCTGTGGTAGCAGGTGTTAAGTGTAGGGCTGAAGTACAGATAGTTCTGGGTTAGTACAAGGTGTGCAACATTTTTTTGCCGTTGTGACATTGCAGTTTATGGCAATGAACTGCAACATAGAAAAGTGTTTTCTCCACCTTCTTGTGGCAACAGGTGTAAGTGCAGGACTTCCATACACATGGTCCCAGGTTCAAATACTGCATATTGCTTGCTCTTTTACATTTGTTCCACTTTCCATTATAGTTATTCTCACTTACAACACTTGACATGGTATTATTTATATGTATGAGGGCAGAGGTACTAGTATTGTGTCAGTTATGTATTCCTTTATCTATGTATTATTGCATTTATTCTCAAATGTATGACTGTGGGTATATTGTGTACTATATTCCTGTAAGTATATTTTTGCTGTCTGGACTACCATGGCTTTCACATTTGTCTAACACACATACCCAACTGCCTGCACATCCAATAACCTTGAATTTTCTTTGCTTTCTACTGTTGCACTCGGCTCATCATCACGCAAACACAGTGCTCAGATGTGTACACTGCTGAGCACTGTATTTGTGTGATGGTAAGCAGAGTGTAACAGTTTCAAATAATGTGTGCACTCCCAGTAAATGCAATAACTAGAATTTGTGGGAAAGCATCCTTCTCCATTGCTCTATATCTGTGGCAGACATGACAGGCATTTGTGGGGAAGGTGTCAGGTTTAAGGCACAGAGATGGGTTGTCCAGGAGTCAAAGATTTTTATTGGACTCCTGGTTAAGAACCACAGTGCTAGGCTTCTGCAGGGGGACTATTCTGGTTCCCAGTATAAGTCAAAAGCTTGGGTTAGTTTAGCCCAAGCTGTAACCAGTGCCACCGGTATCACCCACACTGGTGAAAAATATAGGCATTACTAAAAAGTCCTCCGGGGGAAGAAGAGGGATGCCTTCAACCACTGGATCAGGGAATTTAGAAATGCAGACATCCCACACGTGTAAGTATGAACTACAGAGAGGACTTGTAACACCTATAAGCTGAATATAGGCAAGACTGGAATTCATAATGGTGTAGTGTTCTGTTTTTTTCCACAGCTGCACGTGATCATGAGGCAAATGTTCGAACCCATGGGGTTAGATTGCTGAGGATGAGGGAAGCATGTGACACATAAGCAGCAGAACAGTAGTGTTACTCTAACATTAAAAGTTAAAAATAATTTGTTTGCTATTTTATAGAGTTATATCAAATTAAGCATGCAAATCGCAACTATAAAAGCAAGTATGCATGCATTAGTCTGTAGCACAAACCAAGACTATGCATTAGTTTGTAGCACAAACCAAGACTACAATATTATACCACACTTCCCAACTATACAATACTGTTATTCTGCAATTTATATTTAAATTAAACTAATACCTCTATATCAGTGGAACAAATGTCCTGCTGTAAAGCGTAATCTGTATAATTGGAGTACACATATTCGCAATATATGCACATGACAAGGAGTACTTGCTGCAATCTGTAGTACAATGTGCATCTGTTAGGAGTTGGTAGTCTTAAAATTAAAAGTTAAGATAATAGAGTCACTTAATTGTATCAATGCATTGTATCTCACATATGAAGGTAATAATCTTATCTCTTTTTTCTCTCACCCTAATCCTTACCTTCTCTTTTTTTATTTTTATTTTATTTTATTTATTTTTTTTTACATGTTGTCAAAATGTGTCCATGTCATCCATGTGTACCACATTTTTAAATGCTCCACAGCACAGCAGGGTAGGCTATATGGAATATACAACAGCACATGTCCATGTTGATAAGTACTCCCTTGTATGTGACACAACTACTGAGTATGTGCAGGACATTCACATGGCAGGCCATAATACCTTCATAGTTCACAGCCTTCACTACAACAATACCTGAGTACAATGCACCCTGCCTCATGTCCCTCACTACACATCTTCCAATGAAGTGTAACTGAAGTGTACCACCTTTGTCACTGTGAGCTGTCACCCATCTATATGTGAATACCTAGGTATTAGTTTTGTTTCATAAACATTACTCTCTGATGGCATGGAACCCCAATGAAGGTGTAATATCACATGCATGTGTGATATCTGTCTTGTTGATGCACTCATGAGATACACAGCTACTTAACAACATTGAGTGCATGGTTTACATTCATGATACTGTTGATTGTGCCATATATATTGTTTCCATACACACCAGTTAAGTAGTCTGTAGTGATCATAATGTCTTGTGTGTCTCCTCACACCATCTGCGTATGTTAGTGTCGGAGAGTGTGCTTAATTATACCCATAGATTGCTGGCATTTCTTAATAGTTGTACTAGTGCATTGGTGTAGAACCATCTATGCTCACTCAGAAATACATATGTTGTGTCAGAGACATGGGTATTACTAGTGGTATTATTCTGCTATTGTCCATGACTGTGCATGATGGTTTCACTGTTGGCCATAAGGCTGTATATGTGTCCTACTTGTTGGAAGCATCTGCTAACAATACAGGCATACTCAGGCAAATCATTTTGCACAGCATCACAATATGCACCCAGCACCAATTGTATTTAATGTCTATGATACATGTCCTCTCCGTTGTTCATGTCTGGATGTTCATATCACACAGACATTCTCCATTGTTTTGTCACCTAGTGTGACAGCCACATTATATGCATTTGTCACTGTGCAGTCCATAGTGTGCTATGTGGAGATGTGATTGGTGTTCCTGGTGCAACTGTCTTCCTTTTACATGTCCTTATGTACAATACATTGCAATGTTTCACCTGTCCTCCTTCCTGGTGTTCAGCTCTAAACTTCAACTGTCAGTCCCTGTTCAATAAACACACTTCCCATGACAGCTTTTTATAAATGGCAGTCCATGTATTCTTACAGATCATTGATACAACTTGTACAGACTGCCTGGAATGGGATTCCATAATACTAAGGACTATATACACTGACCTGTCCTGTGCCTGCAAAATGTGCGTTAATATATGAAAAACCTTGGTGGTCCTTGTGGCATTCCACACAATCCCACTAGCTCAGAATGCTGGAGTAGACACATACACTGCCCTGTCCCCACAATGTAACACGTTAATATATGAAATACCCTGGTCCATGTGTATTCTGCACAATCCCGCTTACCCAGTATGCTGGAGTGTGCACATATACTGTCCTATACTGTCTCTGCAACATAATGCATTAATATATGAAAAACCTGGAGTTCTGTGTGGCGTTCTGTACAATCCTGCTAACTCAGTTTGCTATGCTGTAATTAAGTACTCTATGTTGCTTTACATGGTTTACTGGCCACCATTAAACCCTGCTTGTTTACTTTTGAAGGTGAACAGAGGCATGAATGTTCATCAAGCACTGCTGGTCACTGCACAAACACATAAACTCTGTGTAGGACTCACGCAAAGCCTACATGGAGTTTATTGAATCCCAGGGTCTGTCTTTTCAGAAAGGTATACAGTTCTTGAAATTTACAGTCTTGGACTTTTTCATTCAGTTTCATAAACACTAATAGTCACTTGAACTCACTGTTTCTCAGGAACTACAAATGCATTGCTTAAGTAGAATTCTTTTTGGTTTGATAATTGCCTGGAAATTATTAATAAATATTGCTCATTTACATTCTTCCTCCATTTTAAATTGTTAAATACCATAATGGCTGTTTTACCTGTGACCATTTCATTTTTTGTTTGTTTTGTTCCCTTTGCCTACATCTCTAAATATTGAATTCAGAATTTCTAGTTGTTCTGAGACTTCTTTTCATATCGTCATACACATTGATGGTTTTAAGGTTATCACCTTCAGCCAAAAAATGATTAGTGCATTAAAATGTTCTTGCTTTTCAGTGAAACATAAATGGAGTGAATGCTTTTTTAATGTGAATCACAAATTGTGAATGACTGTATGATTTAATAAATTAATTTGTAGATATATTAATGATTTGAAAAATAGACAAATGACAGAACTAGTGCTGTGGAAAGTTTTCCAAGTTTTTTTCAGCCTTACTGACAGGGGCTATTCAAATAAGAAATATCATCTACAGAACATTAAGTTTAGAAGCCAGCCCAAAAGTTAAATCTTCAGTGTCTCAAGTCCCTTTATTTATTTCTCATTTTCCTTGTTTCTTTGTTTGTTTGCTTCTTTCTTTGGTACTCCCCTGTTCTTGACTATCAAATGCTATCTCTCACATTATAGGCCGATCTGTTCATCTAGGATGGGCAATAATTAGACCAGGGTGAGACATTATCTGCAGATTATGGATTTCTGTATTATGCATCATTTGTCCTGCACCCATACTCAATGTGCTATGAGATCAGTGAAAATATCCTTTCTTGGATGATCTGCTGCTATATTCACAATTGTTTCAGGGGAGCTGAAGCCCAGGGTCTGTACTGTGGGTTATCTTTTCCCTGGTAACCCCCTTTACCTTACCTATGAGATATGGAAGCCTGCTAAAATCTTTGTTCATCCCCATACCCATAGCCAACTCCTTTGACTGGGTCCTGCTAAATAATCTCTGTCCTCCTTGTAAGATCAACTTCTTGCAAGAGAAAGTACTCAGTTAATATCTGAGGACAGCACACAAAAACATTAAATATATGGATACTACTACCAGAAGCTTTCACTCTAAACTGAAGACCCAGACCTGGTCACATGGGTCACATCCCAGACTTAACAGTATTCTTAAAAATGCAATACATTGTATAGTTATTATGTGACACAAAACTTTCATCTTGTTATGTTAAGCTGTTAAGTATGCCACCAGACAGCACTTTCACTGAACTGAATTCAAGGCATCTTTGAGGTAAGATAGGATGAGTCTCTAAGTGGATTCTCTTGACCAGTAATTGAGCAAATAGGTCCAGTGTCATTAGAGATCTAAAGGAACAGACTACACATCAAAAACACAATGCTTGATTTTACTCCAGAGTATTTGTGAGTGCTAAAACTTTTGGTGATGGTGAGTTAATATTCGAAAAGATGAAAAGTGATTGCAAGAATTTTTTGAACATGGATAATTAAGTTATATATTTGCAAGAGACTGTGCTGTCTACTGCCTAGCCAGAGGTACTCAAGTCCCAGTACAGTCTTTATAAATTGTCACAAAGTGTCTGAAAGGTGACCCAAAATCTGAACATGAGAAATGCTTGGCTCTGCAGTCTGTGGACTCATTTTACATTAACTGATTTTTATCTACTTTGCCAGATGAATTCTGTATAATCGTTAATGAAATTCAATTTTAATGATATGTTAAAAACTGAAAAGGAATGATCCAACACAGTGAGCATTTGCAGTTCAGCAATATGGTATGTTGTGTCACCTATAAAAGTGAGTCAGTACTGCTATATAAAATGTGGCTCCGCACGGCAGCAATGTTATTTACTAAAGTGCACTTAAAGTACAAAGATAACCTCAAGGGTTCTTTGCAAGTACACGGTACTGATACGTTTTCTGCCAAGAAACAAAGATGCTACTCTTAATATTATGGTATGTAGACATTGTGATTTTTTTTTTATTTTTATTTTTATTAATATTTCTTTAGTTTATTTGGTATGTGAACTGAGTGAATATAATGGGGTGACAAAATTCGATACCTTACTCTGCTTGATAAAATTAGATTTTTGCGCAGCTATTATTTCCTCAGTCTTTTAAGGACAAGAGTCGCAAGTACAAAAGAGGTGTTTGGTACATGAAGGAAATGTATTTCTAAACAAGAACATGGCGAATTGTAAAAAAGACGAACCAGCTATAATAAACATTAATGCTCCTGATTTCTTATTTAAGGAGGCACAAATAGTGAATGACAGTTTCCAGAGGGAAAAAAATCAGTCTTGCTTACAGAGGATACTGTGAGCTCCATCACAGAAACTAGAAATAATTAATACATGTTTGATCTGCTGCCAATAACCCAAACACTAGAAATCACTGCCCAAAAGAATGTATGAAATGTTAAGTGAAAGTCTATTTTGTATCCATCCCCCAAGTATTTTCATTTTACTAGAGGAAGAATACAGAAAGTCATGACCTTTGTAAAGTAGTGCAGCTCTGTCTACATGGTCGCAGTCATGTGACTTGTCACTTGTAAGCCCTACATTTCCTTTCCGTACAAAAAGACCAACTCATGAGAAATGAACAAATAACTTTACAGCATTACTGGTCTGAAATATAAACAATTTATTTTATTACTTTTCTAAACTGCTATGCCGGTAACAAAATGTAGCATTATTAATTCTACAAGTAACTCTGCCTTTGACTTCATAAACGTATTTAACAAATCCCCCCAGATTATGATTAAGCCAGGGACCTGGCTTTAATGAAAACACTTGAAAAAGGGCACAATGTTCTTAACCAAGAAGGATTAAAGCAATAACAAAACGTCACTGTGCTGTACTCAGAATGTAGACGCACGTACATGGAACAAAGAAGGCATGACTAATAGACATACTGTTACCATAATAAAATTAAATGCTTAGTTAAGGGATTTCTGCTTGGTTCTATTTTTGAACAGGATGTTTGCAGTCTGACATGGTGACAAAAGCAATTTCTTTCCACTCTGATATACAAATATACACAACTCCTAACCTCAGATAATGCTCATTAAGAACAATAATAACTCGTCCATCAGTTATGCACACAATTTGCTTCTGTAATACTGTTTGCATAATTGCAGATAAATCACATTATTTAATATGCAATATGACCTGCTCTAGTTCCCTTAATAAATGATATAATTCAGTGATATGCACAGCTTCACTGCAAATGTTTTCATTTAACAATCAAGATATCCTATGCCTTACAGCTCTTTTAATACAAATTTCTTCAAACTCATAAAAAATCTGTATCACTACACTTGTTAAGTAAAATGCCTGTCACTTCTAGACATAGGGTAGTTGTGTAAGCACCATCCTTCTGAAAATGTAGAGATGTAAAGCTTTCTCCTGTTTTCTGTTTTGCCCCTCTTTCATACAAAGTAGTGAATGTGCTTCATTTTGAAAGATGGGTGAATCCATTGGCCACTAGGGACATCTTTTATGCATAACCTGGGCCGTTGTGCATGACAAAAACTTAAGGTAGAACTCATATAGAGCCTAAAGTAAGAATGTAGACACAATGCATGCATTTTCATATAATGCAGTAATAAACTAACTCACTGGAAATACACTAGGTGTAGTAAACAACAATTGTGCATCTATTTCATATCTCTTTGTTAAGGAACAAGCTAAACTTTTTGATTCTTTGCATTTACTTAGTAGAACCTGTGTTTTAAGGGAGAGTTGACTGTCTACACCTTGTAAGTCTGGCTTAAAGTATTTTCCGAACTTGGCAGCTGCACAAGAAATGGCTTTAAATGTAAGCCAATGTTCCAACCTTCAGTACAGCAATGATATTGAGAAATAGTTGTTGCAAGGAGTTTTGCAAAGGATTTGGCAATGTCTTATCCCTTATGACTAACATTTCAGTTTTCTCTTGCTTAGCACCACTTGGACTTCACAGATTTACTGCTGCCCATTCTACTAATGTTACCAAATATACTGTACACATTGTATAGCCTGTCTGCAGTAAAGTTGGATGTTCTTCATTTGATCACTGCTGCTATAGCCTTGGCTAAATGGGTATGCATCCTACCAAAGATTCAACATCTGGCTAGTTTCTAAAGTTTTCACAAGACCTTCCATGAGCCAAAACCATTAGTCAGCTTGAGCTGAGCTGACTAAAAGTCAGGATTGGGAGCAAAGCCCTTCAGATTTTTCTTCTCAATAAAGTCAGCATTCCTCTTGGGGCTTTCAAGGATCAAAGGTCATCTAATGCTGTTCCATTGCTGAACAGATAAGTTTCCTTCATGGGAAAAAAAGAAAACCTCCACTTTACTTTTATGACATGCATTTTAATTTTTCTTCAAAATAAGAATTTCAAAGCTGGGAAAAGTGTTTTTTTTAATGATTGTCATGTGACTTTTATTTACTTTTAAACTGGAGCATAATTTTTTTAATTTTGTGATAAAAAGTTGTTAAAACTTATTTAAAACTAATGTTTGTTCAGAGAAAGTTGATTTATTTCATATAAATGTTTAAAATACTTTTTCTTGTGTGCTAATGGAGAAAAATTTTTTTTTTACTTAACTGTTTTACTAACTTATGTTACTATGCTTCCCTGGGAATAAACCATCATTTGTTGGCTTAAACATTAAACAACTTGCTGGTTCCTTCATTCTCCCTTCTTCCAACCACAAAGAAAAATAAATTGTTATTCAACGTTAAACACTTCAGCAAGCTGCAAAAGTGCCTCTGCCACAGATTAATAGTTCCCTGAATCGTTCATCTTTTTCCTGCATCTTGCTTAAGGAGATTCTATAGCCACTATAGACTAATGGTTAGAAACATCCCCTTTGGCTGTTAGAGTTCCATTGATGGGCAATGTAAAGGCATTCTTACTGGTTCTGGGAGAAGGGGCAGAGAATGTTACTCTGTGTAGCCAAAAAGTTGTATGCATCCCTAGGAAAGTTTTTGCTGGCAATACTGGTTCCATTTCTTCAGAAATCTCTGTCAAAAAGAAACAAGAACTTAAGCATATGTTTTCTTTTGTTACAGTGAATCTAAACAGGAATAATTTATTTGCATTGGTTCAGGGTTAGTGCAGGCTGTTGACCCTTCCTGTAGATATATTTTTGGTAAAAAAAACATAAGTAAAATAAAGGAATTCTTCATTTTCTGAAAACAATTCAAGAAACTGAAATAACAGTGAAGAGGCAGATTGTGATTTTTCTGCACAAACTTTTGACAAAATAGGCTATTGACAAGAAAGCTAATCCATTGAATAAAACCTTTAAGACTGAGTGGTGACATCATACTTCTGTGGGAAGAGGACTGACTATGCTAAGTCACCTTGTACATAATGATCAGAAGCACCTACGTAGAACATAGGTCCTGAGGCTTTAAGGTTATCCTGTTCATCCTAAACCTCTTTTAGGAGAAGGCTTTTCTTCAATTTTTCTTCTTGCATAAACTTCTAAAAGTCATCATATAATTTCATTTTGAGTTTTGTAGTATTCTTAGATTTTTGAAAGATGCATTTCTTCACTTTCCTAAATCCACTTGGAAGTTTCTATAGGTTTTTTGTGAGTCTGGATCACATTACCACTTACTCTGTACTGCCTTTTGGTATATCCACTACTTTAAGGGTATATATAAAGTTTTTACTTCCTTTGATATCCTTCTGTAGACTCCAAGGTGTTTACATTTTGCCTTATTTACACAACTTGCCTTTCTTTCCCAAGTGTTTGGTGTCAGGAATCTATCATTTGGGTAAGAGATCTTCTACACAAATTGTGTTTCTAACAAAATCTACAGATGTGTTGTTTGAATAATTCTCACACTGTTATTTTCCTATTGTGTTTCTAGGAAACCTCAGTTTAAATTGTCTTTCTCCACTGGATAAAGCATATCTGTAACTAGACCTATTCATGAGTTTTTCTACTTAGACTACTCCCTCAGCAAGGGAATTTCTCAATGTTGTAAGTCACATGGCATCTGTAATTCTCATCATGCCTGTTGTAAGTCTCCACATTATGAAAATCCTTGGTACCTATATGATGTATGGTCTCAATATCTTCACCGGGTGGCAGTTCAGTTTCTATTTTGTGGTTTGTGAATAGAGACATTTTTTCTTGATATACCATACTTTATTTTTTTTTAAATCCAGCTATCCAGCTTTCCTTCCTAGTTCCAAAACAGTCAAGTATTACAGATGATCATACATTGCCTCGGGGACCAGTATCAATCAGGATAAAAGGGCAAATACTTTGCTACATTCAAGACAGACCAAAGCACATAACATAATAGAGTTTGGCACTTAAAAATACTTTCAACTCACTCCCTCTCTTTTTCTTTGTTTTACACTTAGGACCCTTACAGATTTTTACAGACATCATGTGATGTGTTACATAAAAGGGGGTCAGTTCTTACTGTCTATGAAGTCTACCTATTGTAGCATGGGAGATAGTTTTTCAGCACAAACTCACTTTACAGGCATCTTACACACTGTCTGAGCAAACTGTGTGGCAGACAAGCTGAAGAGGGACCAAGATAAATCTTCACAAATGAATATTCTCTGAGAGGGTCTCCCAAGATTTTATTCTTGTGTGGTCAACACTTCAAATAGATATTTTGCCTCCACTCTTAACTATTGGTTGGTGATTTTCTATTTCACATTCCCATCTTTGAAGACCTAAAATACAATGCCTTTTCTTTTCCTTTGACAGGAATTCTCCTGTATGCTTTTATATCCTTTTCCATAATATTTATGGTCTTTCAGAAGATTCAGATAGACATTCCAAAAATCATGGTGATGGCTGTCTTCTGGCCCAGGCAACAGTGGTTCTACCTTCTCTTGAAATGGCTAAGGGCAATTACTACAAGCTCTTTACAGACCTGCTATGCCTGCATAAAACCAGGGGTGCTTGATACATACCGACCGTAATAAATATAACTGACTACCCCTTGATCTTAAAATGTTAATACCTCTCTGGCAACTTTTTATGAGGATGTATAGCAGGTAATAAAGGAGGTAAGAAATCCTGCTACTAGAAAATCATTTATGGGGAAATGGTAAATGATTTCTACTTGGTAACAACAGAAAAATTAGCAACCATTTGGGGTTATTGTTTCTCTGGTTCTTCGGTATTTGTGTAAGTTATTGTTCTGTACCCGCTATTATTCCTCAGTCAAAGTTCACTTTTCAGCCATCTCAGCATGTCTTCCCATGTTTTCCCCTCTCTCTATTCAACTTCATGTGAAAATGGTTGTGAAAGGGTTCATTAGAAACCTCCTAGGAAACAGGCAACTCCTCCTCAGGGTCTTAACTTTGTGATAGAAAAAAATAATTCTTACTCCATGTGAACCAGCTCTTCAGGATGACTTGATGTTCCTTATATGGAAAACAGTCTTACTAGGTGCTCTGAGTTATGCAAGAAGAGCATCAGAGCTGCAAGCTCTCATTGTGGTCAACCTTATCTCTCTTTCCACAAAGAATGGGCGTCTTTAAGATCTAATCCTCCATTTATAACTAAAGTGGTATATGAGTTTACCTTAAGCCAAGCTGTCCATCTCCCTGTCTTTTTTCCAGAACCCAAAAATGAGGGACAAGGGCTATCTCCTGCCATGAATATCCACAGACAACTCAGGTACTATTTAGATAGAACAAAAAACATTCAGAACGTTTGATCAGTTGATGAATTCTTACAAAGGTAAAAAAAAAGGACAACCTATATAAAACAAACTATTTCAAAACTGCTGAGTATTATTATTACTTTTTGTTATCCCACCACAGCAAACAATTCCACAGTTATGTAAGTAAACTTGCAATAACAGTAAATGTTTGAATGATCACTGCTACACTAGCTGCTCTCTCTTCCCTCGTTATTCAATTTATGTTTTTTATGCCAGAATGTAAGCTTTTTATTGTTATATTCATACCATTGTCCTCTCAGTGCTTTAGTCTCTATCTCTTCCTGTTGGCATGAAAGCTCTGAAGGGCTTCATCCCAAACCTGACATTTAGTTACCTCAGCTCCAGCTGACTAAAAAGTGCCTGAAATGTTTTGACGCTGTACAACTGTTGAATCCTTAGCAGGATATCACCCATATAGCCATATCTCTGAACCTCTTAGAGCAAGAAATCCGGACAAAGCCACAAATGATAGGGGGGGGTCCCAAAGTGTGGATGCTTTTTAAATATTGCACTTACAAACTTAGAAAGTTGATAGAATAACAGGTTTTGTATTAGCATAATTTTCTGAAGGATATGAAGTCTGGACCTTAAATGTTTGACATTATTTTCTGAGTTCAGTCCTCAGTGATTTGCCAAATATTTGCCAGAAAAACATAGTCTTATGATAAACAGACCAAACATATGAGGCAAAAATCTGGACATTCTGAGAAAATCTGGACAGTTGAGACGTGTGCATCTAACTAACGCTACTCCACTACTGATCATCTAAACATCTACTGTTATGGTATGTTTACTTACACAACTGTACTTTTCTGTTTACAAAGGAATATATATATATATATATATATATATATATATATATATATATATATATATATAGGTAGATAGATAGATATAGATATGTAGATTATAGCTATAGATATAGATATATCTTTAATTTAGAGAGGCATAACCCATTCCAACATAACAAAATGTGAGTGACAAATGTGGTGAAATGAGAAACATTGCTTTACACTGTGAAACATGAACAATAAAGTCATGTTCATGATTATTGTGCAATCTTAGATGCCTACTATCATGTAATCATTCATTGTCTCCATAGATTCAGATTATAGACCTTCTTAGCATCTTTCAAATCATTTTTATCTTTCCATTTGATATGCTCTTGGTATTAGTTTTGTGCGTAGTTATTAGGTCAACTAAGCCCTACAAAACTTCATGGCACTTTAATACTTTCTTTATAAAATGTTGTGATGAAGATGATGACACTTAGGTTCATAGGTTCATACTAGGCTATCTACCCTAGGGCATTTATAAGCCTAGCCAGAGTGTGTTTGGCTTTCACCACCCATTTTAAATTAATTTTACTATGCCCTTTTTCGAGGTTACTATACTGTGCCTCTGTCTAACAGTGACACAAAAGTGATACCCGGGGTAAACCTATGATCTCCCATCAACTCATCAAGATTCCTCTTGAAGAGAGTCAATGAGGGACTCTGCCTAACCCCGACTGGGATTTTATTCCAGAGTGAAGGGAGCCTCTGGGTTATGAATCTGTCCCTCCAGCATGTCCTATTTATTTCAGTGCTGAGGTTTAAGTCCCTCGAGCGCGTAGCTCGATGGGATTTGGATTTTCTGAGGTGCAGCATGTCTATTAATTCCGGATTGGACATGGCTTTATACATCAGGCACAGATCACCTCTGAGCAGGCAGTATGCCACTGAGTAGAGCTGGAGTTTCTTTAACCAGGCAGCATACGGCATCTGTTTTAGCCCCTTGATCCTCTTGGTGAGGTACTTTTGGGGTCTTTCCAGTTGCTGCAGGTGTTTGGTAAGGTACATCCCAAAAGGGGCATTGTACTCAATTATGGGCCTGATGAGGGATGAGTAAAGAGGCACGATGACCTCCCCTGATCTAGATGTGAATCCCTTCATGATTAGGTGGGCTATATATAATGTTTTTCTAACCACTTTGGCCACGTGGTTGTCAAATGAGAGATTGCTATCAACTTGGGTCCCCAGGTCCCTAATTACTTCTTCTGTACTTAATGGATTACCACCTATGTGGTAATTTGTGTGCACTTCATTTTTGCCAAAGGGGATGACTATACACTTTTTGGCATTTAGCTTGAGGCCATGGCTCTGGCACCAGTTGTCTGTTTCTATGAGGCCCTTTTGGAGGATGCTTGTGTCAGCTGGAGAGTCTATTATGGCACCCAGTTTGCAGTCATCTGTGAACTTGGTCAGCCACAGTCCTTCCATGTTGGCCTGTACCTCTGAGAAATATATACCGAACAAGAGAGGTCCCAAGGCTAAGCCTTGTGGGATGCCACTTGTAACTGGTTTGGAGTCTGACATGGCTCCAGCTATTCTAACCATGTGGGTTCTGTCCTTGAGCCAGTTTGCAACCCATCTAGTGACATAGGGGTTTATATTTAAGCTGGTGAGCTTATCTATAATGCTCGAGTGGGGTATTGTATCAAAGGCTTTTGTGAGGTCCAGGTAGGCTGTGTGGACCACCTTCCCCTTGTCAATGGCCTTGGTGACTGTTTCAAAGAAATCAACCAGGTTTAAGAGGCAGGATCTGCCCTTAACAAAGCCGAACTGGGTAGCATCCAGTGTCTGTAGGTCCCCAATATCTTTATTTATAAGGTACATGATGATCCTTTCCATAGCTTTGCAGACCAAGCTAGTGAGACTTATGGGGCGATAGTTTCCAGGATCCGTTGAGGCACCACCTTTGTGGAGAGGGATCACTGTTGCTGTACGCCACTCTTGGGGATATCCTGTAGTAAGGCTGAGATTGAACAGTAGTTTTAGGTTTGGGTTTAGCTCTTCTTGGAGTTCATGTAGGACGCAGCCCGGGACACCGTTTGGTCCCATTGATGCTGTGTTTCTTGCTTTGGAGAGGGCAGCTCTTACCTGAGCATCTGAGATGTCAGGGGGGCAGCACTCTGCTGGGATAGATATTAGCCCTTTTGGTGGGGAGGGGGGGTGGGGAGTTTGCGCTTTCCAAGTGTTTTAATTTCTTTTGGTTGATATGGGCTGAACAATATTCCTTTAGCATCAGATGCACTATTTTTTTGTGTACATCAATTCTCTGCTCCTTTTTCATCCTCTACAATTTACATGTTGATTATAGTCACTTTTATTTTAATTCCTCTATCTCAAATGCTGTTATCTCTCTATGACTTTGATTTTTTGTTGTTCAAGATAGTACCTGAGAATGTGATTATTTATTTATTTATCTATCTATTTATTTATTTCAGTTTGATGACCGGGGAGGGGGGTCCACTGGGCTCAGAAGCCCGTTTTCAGTGGAGGCCCGGGGAGAAAACTCCAACTTTACATAGTAAACATTACATTTTCACATTAAAGTTACAATTCAGGATGAAGATACATAAGATAAGCAAATTACAGTTAATATTGAGGGTGCAGATACATTATAAAATCAGAGACATGAACTGGTACATTGGTAATTTCACATATGAGTCATATGTTGAGAGGAAAAAATTCCAATGATATAGAAAGTGTGTCTTGTTTGAGTAGTTATGGCAGAACAAGTACAAATGATAGGGAGAGGAGAACAGGGGGAGCAAACGATATAAAATATATACAACATGTACACGAGATAACACTGAAGAGCTGATTAGCATTTTATCATTGGAGGCCACATTATTTGCAAAGACTATCTACTGTGAATCTCACCAGCCTAAACATGAAATGTTCCTCATGTTTACCTGTATAGTACAAGAACTGTTGCTTTGATATGTTCTGTAATTTTTGGCACATTGTTCCCATTAATTGTTCAGTTTAAAACAGCCTGTGTCTCATAATGTATTTTGGGTTCAAGTTGACACTTGTACACTTGCACACACATATGCATGCAAACATACCCACCCAAGCACAAACATATAAAGAAAAAACAACTCCTGTGAAGCATACTGTGACTTTCGTCAGTTCAAACCTATAAACAATTACATAGTAGAGTCATTACTAGAATATAGTTGAAATAAGGTTATCAAAACAGAATAAGCAAGTTATTAAAATATTCATTTATCTATTGACTGAGATGGATTTAAAAACATGGCCTTCAAATATGCACACTTTTTTGTTTTTAAGTCTTTTTTTCTACTATATTCGTCATGAGGCAGATACTTAAGAATGCGTCCTTTCACATGATCATAACATTCTTAAGTATTAAATTAATTTTTTGCACACACTAAAAAGTTATATATGTGAGGAGCTAAACTGTGTGTCACGTTATGATGGCAGATAAAGAACAGCAAACTGAACTTTATATTTCATGAGCTAGGGTGAGTAACAGGTCATCAGTGGTACTGATGGTCTGTTTCTGCGCTAGTGGTCAGTTAACAACATTATAATAATTATGCATTGAATTGCTGTCATTTCAATTCATAGCTATTTTCCTTTTTCATGCGATCATTTGCTGTGTATTAAAACACAGTTTTTATGACTATCAGTATATTAATACATTGCTATCAGGAACGTGTATTTCAGTAAGTTACATATATCCCACTTTACATTCTTCTTACCTATGTGATATAACGGGTATTAGTAAGTTAATTGGCTGGTTTTGGAAATGCATTTGAGGAATTTCTTACATTGGAAAACTTCACAGTTTGCAATTACATTCTGTATTACATAATACAGAACCAATGGTGTTTCAAGTTATGTCAGGTTATTGTTTGCAGCTGACCTGAATCCTACAGTGATTTGTTCCTTTCTGTCTGCCTTTCT
>NC_056725.1:986824634-986982134 GCF_019279795.1 Protopterus annectens | reverse complement strand
ATAAAAGCTTGAACTATGATAACTGTTTTACCACATCCATTTGTCTTCTCCTTTTGTTAAGAATCATACTAAGGCATTTACAAGCAACCCCTTGTATGAAAAAATTTCCCTCATTTGATGGCTTGTGCGCCTGTCCAGCAGTGACTGACACTCCCATGGGTACCATTTTTCAGTCTAACAGAGTGGTCGTCAAATCTCTCCCACAGCATCAGATTTCTCTCTCGTCACAGATCACAGACCGGGATTTGATTCCTGCAGATAGGCTCTCTCCACAGCAAATCTATCTGCTCTTCCCTATAGCTTCCTCCATTCATCTCTCACCATTATTATTTTAAGCTTTTTGGTTTTGGTTTTTTTATTTTTGCAATGTTTGGTTTTTTGGTGGTGCATTTTGATCATTTTTCTGTCATGTCTGTATGTCTGGTACAGCATGCCATTTGAATTGGAGCAGCAGAGCTTTGGGCAGGTTTGATTTGGCTTTCAGTGACCTCCTTGTTTCATTTTGGTGAGGACTTGAGGGGGTTTATCCTTTGTCAGATTCCTTTGGGGATACATTTTTGGGGGGCATGGTACTTATCATAATTAATGGGATATTCGAGTGAAGAGGGTTGGGGGGGAACACTGCCTCTGGGATGTGAATGTGAATCGTGACTGGGACCTCATCTTCAGAAGGAGGAACCACTTTAGCAATGTGAGTGTCAGTGTCAAAGACACTGTTTTGCTTTGTAACTGTCCCCAGTCCCAACCTCTTGTCAACCTTAGTGGATGGCCACCCACCTAAGGCTTTGGATTGGGTTACCTTTGGTAGCTTGGGTGTACCTTGTTTACTTTTTTTTATGCTACCTTTCATTTTTGGCTTCTAACTTTGCAGCCCATGGCTGGCACTATCCCTCTCTGTCGTGAGTCCCTTGCACTTATGCCTTCTCCCCCTGCACTCGTCAGCTTTGTTTTCAGTTGCAGAAAGTCGCCCCCAACCTCCCATGTTGGCAAATACTTCTGACAAGTAGATGCCAAAAGTCTCACACCAAGGAAAGGACCGAGCCCTCTGGGACACCACTTGTGACAGCTTGAGTCAGACACAGCCAGCAACTCTAACCCTGTGGGTTCTTCATGGTTTATTGTGTTTAACCCGTTTTGTGACATATGGGTGTGGGTTCTTGCCACTAGATTTTTTTACTACTGTAGTCTTGGTAGTGTGTGGGTGCTGTGTGGCTGTGCAAGGTCGAGTAAAGGTCCTCTGAGCCCTGTGCCCCTGTCAAAGGTCTTGAACTGGAGTGACAAGTTCAAACTCTCGATGTCCCTTGACAATCAAAAACCCCAAAGCCAAACTATGTCTGCAAGTCCCCCTGCAACAAAGCTAAACTCTCTTTTATGATCCTCTTATGATCTTATAATCTAGACTTTAACTTCTTTTGTCTTGTAATACCAGCTTTCCGTACCTGTGGGCCCAGGGTGAGTGCTTTCTGGGAGCCGCCACAGAGGTGCCGCACGAGTATCCTGTGGTAAGGAGCTTATTTAACAGCAGTTACACAGCTCATTTATTCGTCATTTAGCTCGCCGTAGCCAGCCGGGGACACACACCATCCGGTCCCCCAGCTTGCTGTTTTTTGCGCTTGAGAGAGCAGCTGAGAGCTCGCTGAGAGACACTTTCGGCTGGTTGAGATAGGGATCTCCTTTAGGGGGAGAGGGGTGAGGTTTGCTCTGACTGGGGGCTGCCAGTATGTTGGCAATATCTGTGGGTTCAGTGATTTTTTGTATCATTGTGGACTAATTTGAGCATATCTGGGGGTTTCCCCCCCCAGTCTGGGAGTTTACTGAAAAAAAAGCTGAAATTTGAAATTTTCTTCATGCAATTTTTTCTCTCTCAAAATTGGCCTCTCTTTTTTTTATTTGCTTTTTTTTTTTTTTAAATAATCAGATCAGGAACTTTTTTATGGATTTTGTTTTATCATGTAATAGCTTTCTCCTCTCTTTGTTGTGTGTTTGTATAATGGCACCACACCACTCTGACTGTTTGCCCTTTGTGGAAAGAGTCTTGGTTTTATTTGGGATTGCCTGATCCATGCAGTCCTGGAGGTGTTCATAGAAGGCATTTGTAAGGGCTTCCACAGCTTGGGTTGTGGTTTCCACTGGTTCATACTGTTATACATTTGTGTATGAGTTGATGTGCGTATTTTACCCACACATACACACATATGCAAATGTTTTACTTCAGAAGAGCGAAATGCCATAACACTGAAACTCATAAAGACATGACAAAAAGATTGCAAATACACATCTACGAATTTTAACAAAGTCAAATCTTTGAAACAATGAATCAAGTAATGCGCATGTCTGGAAGTAATCAGAGAATTTGAATGGACAGCACGCTAAACTCAGAAAGTTATCTTCTTCAGTGTAACATAATATGTAGAGAAAAATTTTTCATGTTTACTGATTGTGAATAGAGATCACAGTACAGTGAGGATTTGGAAATTAACCCTTTTCCCCACTATAGTGTGATCTCGGAGTCGGTATATATAATTTGCAGAGAGTGTGGGGGGCTGTGGGGTGAAGAGGGGCTTGCCCCCTGTAAAAATGTTGGAAAAGTTGTATTGTTTTGTTTAAGTTATATGTTAAAATAAATTGATTTGTTTCTGTGTTTCGTGTGATGTCCATTTAAATCCTCTGGTGATTTCTGGACATGCACATTAGTTTATTCATTGTTTCAAACTTTCAGCTTTGTTAACATTCATAGATGTGAATTTGTAATGTTTTCATCTCATCTTTATGAGTTTCGGTGTTATGATATTTTGATCTACTAAAATAGATCCATGCAGACACATGACAATTTCTTGTTTAAAGATGGAATGGTAGTACAATTTTCTAATTCTAGCTTTGCACAAGGTATCATTCTCTGCTCTCATATGATACAGCCATGTATCTCACTAAACTGTCATGATAAAAAATAGTGCCCAAACATCATTTTGCCTTTCTCTCTCTCTGTCTCTCTGTCAGAGACACACACACACACACACACACACACACACACACACACACACACACACACACACACACACACACACACACACACACAATCACATGTGCACATAGTTTCTTGCATAAGTATGGGGTAGTACAAAATGTCTTATCTCTAGTGCTGTACAAAATATAAAATTCAGCTCCCATATAATGCAGTAATTTATCATACCTGAACATTCAGAACAAAAAATACTGTCTCAGAAGTAGTCAGGTCCATTCTTTTAACATTGTTTTTGTAGCCCCATTTTATCTTCCAGAAATACTGTGTATGAATTTGAGACGGAGTGTAACAAACTGTTCATTTGTTTATTTATAATCTTTGTGCTGATACAGCTCATTGATGTATCCTATAGATTTATTTATGGGAGATACAAGGTTGAAATTAAACTATCCATAACAATTTGTCCAACATACATATAGCAGCTCCCATACTCTTCTTTGGATAAGTGCCATGTGATCATTAACATGCACTTGTACTGCCACAAACCTAGGTTGATGTATCCACTTTTTAAATGTGCCTTCTGAAGGAAAGCATCCCAGAATTATAACACCACCCTTATACTAGACTATATTTTAAAAATTAGACTATGAATCCTAGTGGCTGGTGTAGGATTAGAACTTTTGATCTTTTTTTATATTTCTGGCACCACTAACTGTTGAACTATTTGATAGAATTTAAAAATAGTAAAGCTTTTGACCATCTATGAAGTGTTTTTCTACTATTTCATGAACATTTTGCAGTTATGTGTCAAGATTTCATTATTAAATTATGGAGAAGTTGTACATCTGGTAACATCAGGAAGCTCTTGATTAACTGCTGTGTAGTTTGGAAAACTGTATTGTAGCAATTGTTAATTCTACATCTGTAAATCTATACCATTTATAATATTTATAAAAAAGTGGGAAATATTAATTTTAGCTGCTTTGATGCAATTTACAAACCAGTATTGTCTTATTGTCTTACTAATCTTTATGTGTAGGAACAAATGTGATGATGAAATAATATATATATATATATATATATATATATATATATATATATATATATATATATATAACATTTATAAAATTCTATCATGCTACCATCACCGGACTTCTATATAATATTTGCAAACCTCAAA
Organism: Protopterus annectens; assembly: GCF_019279795.1. NCBI lineage: Eukaryota > Metazoa > Chordata > Ceratodontiformes > Protopteridae > Protopterus > Protopterus annectens. The sequence goes on along the minus strand of NC_056725.1, from coordinate 986,977,992 downwards.
AACACTTATCAATGTTTAACATGTTAGGAGTACTGCAGTATTAATACTACTGTGCAGTAAGCAGCTTTCTTTGTTATACAATCTTTTAAACCTAGTACAGAGAATTTAAAATCAGTACCGCTGACATTTCATTGTACATGTTTTCACATTTCCTTTTTATCGGGGCTATAAAACATTTAACAGCCAACAAGCACATTAGATGTATTTTTTTTTGCTTTACTCAAGATTGTTTTTACTGAAAATAAATACAGAAGTCATGTTTTCAATGCCTTATCATATAGATGTTGCAGGATACTTGCTGAAAGATGTCCTCTTTGATTAGGTTTGTAGGTGGGCTTGAAAGTAATACCAGCTGGTGATTTGTGTATCTAGAAAGATAAGGCTAGCTAAAGGTATTGCCCATTCACATTGGTGTGTGTGTGTGTGTGTGTGTGTGTGTGTGTGTGTGTGTGTGTGTGTGTGTGTGTCTTTGTGTACGAATCTTGTGACAGATGTGCCCTGTCAGTGGCAGTGTGTTTGCATATCTGAAAAATAATGTCAGTGTTTTATTGCTTGTGCATATGTGAAAAAAATATCATTAATTTTATCTGTGGATACACAAAATAACTGGGAACACATACATAACTATTCCATGTAGCAGTGAAATGAAATGAAAATGCAAAAAGTAATAATATTTCAAAAATAAGGTTTATAAAAGGTATTGCAGAACATCAAGATCATCAGATCTAGAGGGTTCTGGTGGGACCCATACTCTATTATTGTATAGGAAGATTTTAACATATGGGTAATCGGCATGCTGTATCCTGAATCTCAGACCTGCTTCACCAAACTCAGAAAAGCACATAAGGTGCCTATTGCTAGTATAGTGACTATGGACTGTGTAGTCAGTTTTCATTTTACATTATTCACAATAAGATTCAGATGTGTGCATAAAGGCTTAGCTAGCTTTTACGGGGGCTGGGTACAATGTGGTTATTCTTTTTTTTAAATTTCCTTCTAATCAAACATTTGAGATGTATACAAAAAGGCACTGTAGCCTATGTGGGGGTGGGACCTGTGTTCATTATTTGTTTGACTTAGTTCATAATCAAACATCAGATGCATAGCAATAGCTCATTGGGGGACAACATACTGTCTAACAGCTACAGTTTGGACTATAGTGCATGGTCACTATTGTTTTCATTTCCTCACATAAAATATCAGTACTTTATACAAGTCTCTATATTTTGGGGTAGAGCTAAGGGTCAGTGCTCTTTATATTACTACTGTCATTTGTTCTTTCTCTTCCATCTCAATCTGATATTAGAAGAGTATATAAAAGGTGTCTGTCTCTTGGGGTTGAGGATGATAAGACATGTCTTCTGTATATAAGACAGCAGTAACTTGTAAATATGATTGTGGCAATTTCTTCTTTCACTTTCACTTTCATCCCAGCACAAAGCCAAAATGGTACACTCTAACATTGTTTTGTTTCCTGGTGTACTATCCATTAGATATCATTAATTTTGTGCTCATTTGCACAAATGGTTGACATGAGATATAGACCCTAGGTTCACTCATTTGCCTTTCTTAATTAAATGAAAAATGGTATTTTACAAGTGCATCATGGTAGGTGGGAAATTAGAGTGTCTAATGGGCAGTTTGCATATATTCATTGTCACTCTCATCCTGATCATATATCACTTGGAGCAACAGACTTTAATCTGAGGACATCCTTAGTGAAATTAATAATAGAACACTTACACAATTACAACAGGTGAATATTGTAGCTCATCCTGTGTATGCCATAAATATCTTTCTTACTAAAATACTAAGGTATTATAAGGTATGCTATGTTGCTATTGCATTCTCAGTAACATCCTACTCAACAATCTAAACAAGTGTGTTACTGCGGTAGAAACAAATGGCACATATTACTACTTTTGCCTTAAATGTGTACTATATTTTTACCAAGTGTCAAATTGTATTCCCTACAGATAGATATATACACACATATGTAAATAAATATAGCATGTTATCCATTTTAATGACATGCTCTTTGATAGCCTATTATGTATTATCTGATGCATCTTTCACCACCAGTCATTATCTTTTGATTTTAATTCCAACATTGAGGCCAAATGGCAATCTGACCACATTTGGACCAACACCTTGGTTTAGGAATACATATTATTTATACTTTCATTGAGAATCTCAGTACTAACTAAAATAAGTTTGCTTGAATGGCATATTATACAGCAAATTTAAATCATTTCACCCAGAATCATTATTATTGCCACTTGCTCTATGTGAGCTCTAAATTTCAATCCTTACACCTTTTTTAAAAGAAAGGGAGAATTGTTTTGTGTACAAGGTAATTACAATAGTATGCATACATGGAGGAGTTTCTTATTTCAGGATCATTTGAAGTCTGTTAATTAAAGGTTAATTTCTTACTACATTTTAGAAGTAAAAATACAATGACTGAGATAAAAAACTGTTGTAAACAAAATTAATACATTATTGATTTAATTGGTATAGTAAAATTATGTTTGAACTAAAAGTTTGAATCAATATAAAAGCTGGTTTAGCTTTTAGAAACATCATGTTTATGTATTAGATTGTTTTACTGATTGTAAGGGGCAATAGAGATGTGATGAATTAATTCCAAAACTTATTTTGGCTATAAGTGTTATAGAAGCATATTTTAATTTTTTTTAAGTAAAACTGTTGAATTATCACTCACTTTAAGATATAATGCATAGTTTGCACATTTATGATGTCTTTAAAGCATGTATTGCTTCTTAATACCATTTAACCAAACACTGCTTCCTGGCTGAGTCTGAAAAATGCCCATGAGAGTCATTGATCTGTGTGTTTACATAATATAATATAATATAATATAATATAATATAATATAATATAATATAATATAATATAATATAATATAATATAATATAATATAATATAATATAACCAGCATTGTCTATTGGTAACTTTCATTTTTATGAAATTCCCAGCTGAAAATACCGTGGCAAAAGCATACAGTTATAATCCATTACAGTTTGTAAAGCTTACATGTCACTGCATTCTGAAAATCACTGTTGCACTTTTTGCTTGTTATTTGTTTTATAAATAGTTAAATATGAAAATATGCTTCATTATACCAATATTAAAAGCAAACTACAAATGCTGATTTATTTCATTGATGTAATGTTAAAAGCTTCAAAATTATCTACTTTCCTTGTTCCATGCAATAAAGATGTCATCAATAAATCACAAGTAAATTACTAAATCTCTTCATAAGGCATATGTTCTTACATTCTCAGATTTATTTCGCCCAAAAAGCATTGAGTCATTTGCTTTCCTTTAAGGTTTCTGATGATTTTCTTACTAATCAAAATGTATCTTGAACACTAACACAGAAAGGTAAATCTATTATTTTGTCACTAATGATGTAGAATTTCCACTGATGAATTCCTCATACTGCGGGATTTGAAAAGAATAAGGGCTTGTTGTTACAACTTGTTAGAGCTTACAGTTAGTAAGGGGCCTTTGCCTAAATCTCAAAGGTATATCCATGGGTTCTCTGTGATCTCGGATTTTAGAAAGCATTTTTCTAAGATCTAAATTGGGTATTATAAAAGAATCAGCTTTCTAACTTCTTTTGGTTAAATAATGATATGTTTATTATGTGGAAGAAGGACCATGTCAGACTGAATTTTTTAACTGGCATGTGAATGAACAGTGTGAGTGTTTAACATTTATTATGATAAATGTTTGTTAGCCTTCACATTAACTTGATAAAATACTTGCTAGCATACATATTGCACCATGAAATATAATACAATAATATTAGTAAGACTGCCTGCCTTTAGACATTCCATAAAAATACAAAATACAGTGCTATTAATTCTTATTATACAGTGTTTAGTAGGAAATATGCAAGGCACAATGGCCATACATTCTTTATTCATGATTATTTAGCAAGATAAAAATTACTATATTTTTTTTTAATGGAATATAAGAATACTTTTAGCAAAAGAGTTTTTATAATGATGATAGTTAGGGAAAACAATGATCTCAGACTGCGTCTGCAAAAGATTTTAAAACATTTTAACTTATTTAATAGTATCACCTTCAGTCAGTGACCTTCCCTATACTATGATTTTTGAGGGCTTACTGTTGAACTGAATACATAATGCTCACTTGTTAATTGTGATGACTGTAATTGTATTTACATAGTGATTGTCACACTGTGATCCTGAGGATGGTTATTTCCCTCTAAAGTTTGAGCATTTCTGTTTGAAATATTTTCAGTTGCTTTTACCCTATTGCCCAGCTTTTCTCTTAAGTATCGTATCAAGAAGTAGATCAAGCATTTTGTTTTAAGATGTATGAAAAAATGTGGTAATGCACTTCAACCATTTTGATTCACTTCAGTTTGTTGATAATTTAGAAGGGGCAAGCATATACGTTTCCTCTGAATGGATAGTACCAGAAAGTTGAAATTTAAGAGGATTTTGAAGATCTGCATATTATGAGAAAGGAAATCATTTAACATATTCATTTATGTTCTTAAACTATTGGCATGGTCAGCACTACACATGCTAAGAGCTGAGAACTGAGGATTGATAAATAATCAAAAAACAGTGCAGAGGCCTAGATGCTCCCTTGCCTAACCTGTCCTTTGAGTGAAACTCTTCCAGTTCACATACCCTACATCACTTTTGTCACTTACCAAGTGTCGTGACAAAGGGCTTTGTTCAAACAAATTAAATCTAGAAAGATTTGGTAATCTTTCAAAATTTCCCAAAATGCATTTCTATCACATTGACGTCCAAAAAGAATCAATAATGATGATCAGCAGACTCCTACCATCTAGCTAAGTGTAGTTAGTCCACTGGTAATCCAGTTTTCAAAGTAAAATGTTTCTCAAAACACCATCACAAATGTCCTAATTGTAATGGGACAGTAACATCACTAGTTTTCATGTCAGCCTTTCTCAGGTCATATACTCAAAAATGTATAGTATGTTATGTTTAAGCATTAAAGTATAAAAGGTCTGCAATTACTTAGCAGAGACATATTATTCTTCTTCTGTAAAAATAGAACAAAATATTTTTTTATATGGGGTAGAATGCATGCATACATCAAACCTTTTTAAGGACAAGGCCAGGAGCACTGTCTGGTTCAATGACTCAGAATCACACAGTGGTCTAGTAACAGGATGAGGCAGCCAGAACCTGGAGCAGATGATGCAACTCATTAATTAGTTATAGCACTAGCCCTCTGAATTAACTTCCAGTTTCAGAGACATAGTCCATGACTTAAGAAACACACACTCACACACAGCAGACACACACACACACACACACACACACACACACACACACACACACACACACACACACACACATGGTATCCATGCAGACTTTAGCTTTATGTATGAATATTTCACTTAGAATTCCCTTAAGACCAGCGGTCATCCTACTATCTATGCTGTTGATAGTTTAATGTATTTCTGAATTTGAAATGTGCAGCTAGTATCAGGGAAAGTCATTTTCCTGTGTCACCAATGCTTCCATATATCTTCACTGTAAACATAATTAATGTGCATATGCCAGTTATCCATTAGAATCACAATGCTAAAGATCTGATCACTAGAAATGATCTAACTATGAACAAAATTTTCTTGAATCCAGTTTAAATCTGGTACATTAAAAAAAAACTATGGACACAGCTTTCACCTTCTTCTATATAATCAGTCTCCTACATTTAACTATCTCCTGCCTATACAGAATCCAATCTTCTAATAAGTGAGATTGTTGATATCTTCTTAAAATCATATTCAACTCATGTGCTGCCCATTTGCAAAGCTTATCAATCCATTAGTATTCTCTGAGGTGTCTTGTCATGTATGCACCAGTCAAGATGGACAGATTCTTCATCAGTGCTCCTTATTCTTCTCCAAGTGGCCAAACTGCCTCTGGAGACCTTCTCTTAAGAGTCTCTTAAGACTCTTACTGATATCACGCCTAAAACCCAAATGTTCAAATTTCTCCTTCATGTTGACAACCCAAAAATACATCTTAATAACATATAGCTCTAATTATCTGAATGACAGGTGTTAATGGTCACTCTCAGTTTTAGCTATAATATTTATCCTCCGTCCTGAATCTAGGTAAATTCTGACATCACCATGATCCAGAATCAATAACCATGGACATTATACCTGAAAATCTGTAAACTCCCTGTGTTCCATAAACCTACTATTCAATGGGATAAAATTAATTTCCATCATAAAGGAGAACATTGTTTTACCCTGTTCATTAACACACACTTTGTATACCTTTGTGCATGGTAATTCTATCCTTTACTTATCACAGAAAAAAATACATTCCATGTTCCAGTGTGTATATTATCTCATGCAATCGAGATACTTTCAAAACAAACATTTAGTGTCAAATGTTCCCATACTTTTTTCTAGTAAAACTGTTCTTATTCAAATATGAATAAATTGCATTTCTATCAAATTTATATAAGCAGGATTTTTTTTATAATATAATAAATGATTTAGTTTATTTTGTTATTGTTGTACTATTTCTCTTTAAAAGTAAGTGTTAGTGTTTACGTTTGAGGTCTGTTTTAACTGGATTTTGGTGTTTTCAGATTGTGTATACCTGTGTTATGGATGTGCATTGTGCTTTTACCCAATACATCAATACATGATTTTATTGGTTTACTATCAAAAGTGTGAAAGACAATTTACCATCTTTCAGATGGTCAAGAGTAATGGTACAAAATTTGAAAACCCAGACATGAAATCATGTCGCATCTAGGATGTCGAGATGCAGCTTGCATTCCTCATTGTGAGCATCACTGTTTACAATGGATCGCAGTACAGTGGGGATCAGAAAAATTACCCTTTTCCTCACTGTAGTGCAATCTCAGAGCTGGAATATATAATTAGCAGGGGGTGTGGGGGGTGCAGGGAGGATTGCACCCCCCCCTGCAAAATGTGCATAGCACATCTCTGGATGTCACGGTAAGTTGGGTAATGTTGATAATATCGAAGTCAACATTATCAACATTACAACGTTTAATGGTGTGAGGACTCGCTAAATGTCATTTTCGCTCATTTGGCTCAAGTAAGTAATAACTCGATGAGGAGATTTGCAGAATTTTGATAGTAAACTGATTTTATCACATCCCTTACTTGGTAGCCTACTTTAAAGATCAATATATTTATCCAAATGGTAGACCTCAACTAAAGGAAGAGATCAAAATAGGTTTCTGGCATATTATATAGAAAGCTTTTGTTGCTTAGCACTCTTGCCACATCATCAGTGTTTATCTAAACCCTCAGTTCTTCATCAACAACTTATTAAAATACTTGATAAACCATGAAAGCTAATAAAATTTTAGCTGTATCCACTGTACACACTACAAATCAATTTCCACCAACTAAGCATCTGCATAAACACAGTTCCAATTTATTTCTACATAAACAAGTCATAGACATTGCAAGCTCAAAACACTCTATCCCAACAACAGTATTTCCATATTCCAAAAGTATATATAAATTAATATTTTAAAAAAGTAAAAAATATATATAAAATAAATAAAATGAACCACTGACTGCATTTCTCATTCACAAAAAAAGGTGTAACAAAGTAACTTTATACACTGCAGATATACAACCACAGAAATATCCACAATAAGCAATGCTACCCACCTAAACGCACCCCTAGAAATGCTTTTTTAAGTTAGAACAAGAATGCAAAACAAAAGTATAAAAAGTAAAATAATGCAGGAATCAACTAGCAAAGTAGAAAACGGTATTGCTAACAAAATGTTCCCAGCTCTAAATAGATATTTTATTTAGACATAAAATAACTAAAAATAAGTAAGCAATATAATGATCAAATCTTAATATAAACCTATATCCCATGTGCACCTCACAAATCCTGTTCTCTTCTTCTCTGAACAGCTAGCTACACCAAATCAAAACCATAGAAACAGAATCTGGCAACGAGTCAATGAAAGAAAGTTACTTGAAGCTAATGTAAAATAAAACTAAAATGTGACTGCAACCAGCCTAAAGAAAATATATTACCAGCAAATTGTGCTACTTTTTAAATAAAAATGTAAATAAGGGTAACCGAACAAAATATAACTAAATTACAAAACAATGCCAAAATTATTGCATTTACCAAGAATGTATGTGCATCGCTTGTAATGTATATGGGATAACTATAATTAATGACTCATGGCTTTGCTCTCATCATAAAACTCATTTGACAGTTTAACAGTGCCAGATAAAATATTTAATGTATCATACTCCAGATCCTCTCTCTTTGTCTCTCTCTCTCTTTCTGTTTTTTTATACATGTATACACATACATACACACTGACAAAACACGCACACACAGACACACAGACATACACAGACACACGCACACACACACACACACACACACACACACACACACACACACACACACACACACACACACACACACTTCTATTCATCAGCCTAGACATATCAGACTGCTATAGCCACCCCAGGAACAGCCAATGTCATCCACAGAGATTACTCTGCAAGCTGGTAAAGGAATAAATTGGAATGCCTTTTTCTGTATCACTCACTCACACACACATACACACACACACACACACACACACACACACACACACACACACACACACACACACACACACTCAATTTAGAGTTGTCAATCCACCTTTTTCATGTCTTTGGGATGTGGTAGAAAAGGAAGTAAATCATGTAATCAAATGTAATTTTGATTCATTTATATAAGTGTACAATTGTCTATGTCATAAGTGATACTTTAATAAAGATGTTTCTTATTAAAAAATGCAAAAAGAATAAGTGCTATTCATCAAAATTACTTTCACTGACAGTGGAGTTTACTTTTTTCTCAGCTGTTGTGTGACTTTGGAATTGGTATATGTAAGTCTGGGGGGAAGTGTCTTCCCACGTGGGAAAACAAAACTGTTGAGTTGATCTTTGAAAGTCATTTTGATGAATGTTTTTTTTTTCCTTTCCTGAAATTACCTTCAATGACTTGACATGAATCTGTAGGAAACAGGAGAAAATGCAAGTTAACACAGGGAGAATTTGTACACTCTGCACAGAAGGCATCCTAGACAAGAATTGAACCAGGGAACATCTTGCTTTGCACATCAATGCTACTCAGTGTGCCACTGTGCCACCCTTCACAGTTACCTACAATTTATTGTTGCCAGTTCATCTACTACATGACATTGAGATGTAGTTGGAAGCTGGAATACCCATATGAAACACACTCGAGCAAAGGGAGGGTATGTAGGCTCTGCAAAAAAGATAGCCCAGCTGAGGATTGAACAAGAGAATGTCTTACTTTGTGGAGGTAATATTAGTCACTGTGACACTGGGCCAGCCAACAGAGTTACCACAAACAGATAGAGATACTGGGAGGACATGCAGACTCCACACAGAAAGAACCCACCATTGTGAGATGACAATGCTACTCACTGTGCCAGTGATTAGTTACTTCATGCACATTCTGTCCAGATCAGCAAGATAGTAACATATTGTATACGGTGTTGATATTTAACTGTTATGCAATGTATTATAGTCAGCTTGTTACACTTAGATACACTGCAACATTTCCCCACATACATACGTATATTCATAAATCATAGCAGTGAACACAATACACTTAGTTCAGCCAAATACAATACTTTATTGACACTACTCTTGCTAAGTCAGATCATCAGCTGCTTAACTGTAATCAAAGAATGACAGTATAAGTTTCTTTTATCAACATACTTACATGTACCCAGCAATTATAGCCATTTTTTTGATGTATGATCATTATAAATATTGATCACATTAATGTATTTCAAGTATGGTTTACACAAACACACAGTAGCCACAATAAATATTAAAGCTCATTCACACATATGCACACATGTAATGTAAAGTTAAGCTAATATGCAAATGATAGCAGGGTTAGTAACTTTCGTGCTCAGACAGTTCCCATATCCATCAGTTATAGCCACACTGCTGTCTGCATACACCTATAATGCCTGATTCTAAAAAAAAGTCCACAGTACTTTCTCAAATGTAATTAAACACAGAAAGACACTGCACCTTGCTTCACTTAAATATACATGAGGCCTGCAGAGATGGTAAGAAGAATTAGATTAGTAATCAACAGGGTTAGTCATTTTCAACCACAAACCGACTCCCAGTAAGTGCCCAGCAATTGTAGCAACATTGTTAACTGCCTGGATGTCCAATGCCTGATTGTAATAAGTAAATAAAATGGCCTCAGTATTTTTTTCAACTCTGTTTCAGACAAACACACATAAGACAGCCACAAAAATTATTTTTTGCTGCTTCACTCAACTGCACATTATTCCTGAAGGTCAGAGCCATGACAATTTAACTCTAGTAAAGGGTAGAAGGGACAGATGAGTATACATCAACTGTAGTCATTTTGCTGAATGAGTACTCCTCAGATGTTTGTCTGTAATAAAAACCCTAACAATGACCACAGTAAGTTTTACATTGTTTCATACAAGTGCATAGTATCTAGCATTATTGTAAGTATTACAAGAGTAATTTTCAATGTCTTATAAGAATCAGGACAAAGCCAAATGTAAAGGCACAAAATCTCTGACAGATTTTTAAATACTGCTCTTATATGCTTAAAATTTTGCTAGAATAACATATTTTGTATTTGCATGCTTTTTATGAGGGATATAAAGTCTGAAAATGAAATATTTTCCATTTAGTGACTGCACTTCTCAAAGATTTGACAGAAAACCTGACGTGTTATGAGGAACAGACAAAAAAAATATGAGGTAAAAGAAGGAGCATTCTGCAAAGACAGAGTATATCCAGTTTTCTTCATAGAAATTAATATATGTCCCAAGCCATACAATAAGCATAATATGTACTTGCCTGCCAGGATAAAAAAAAAAAAAACATTTATTGGCTATTATTCAGACCATGTTGAACGATCTGTACCACAACAACATCATTTTCTTTTCCTGCTGCTGTCTGGGTTTTCATCACAGCCACTCCATTCTGCCCAAATTTCTTGACTGTTGGCTCAGACCCAAGTACAAGATACTCAGTAAGTCAGTACTTATTGTGTACATACCTCTCAACTATACAGATTTTCGCAGAATGTCCAGATTTTTGTCTTATATTTTTGGTCCGTTTTCATAAAATTGTAACTTTCTGGCAAATTAGTGGCAAATCATTAAAGACTGAAGTTAGAAAATAATGACAGACATTTGAGTTTCAGACACCATACCCCTAATGCAAAATCTATTAGTCTTTCAACTTTCTATGTTTGTAAGAGCCATATTTAAAAATTGTCATTATTTGTACCACTTTTTTCATGACTTTGTCCAGATTTCTTACTTTAAGAGGTTGAGAGGTATGATTGTGTAGGTTATAGACAGGACTGAGTCAAAACTCTGGAAATTATTATATTTACCTTATAGGGCAGCACAGCAATGGAGCAATGGCTGCTTTGAAAGACAAAAAAAAAAATGAAACTGGTGGACTACTAGCATTTCAGACAAGATAAAGACCTCCACCACCCACCCACCTATCCACCGTCCCGCTGCTGTGATTTTCTTATTGGTTTGTACAACATGGTACATTAATCAATATCAAGCAGTAGAGAAGCTTCATGAGGCATTTAACTTAGGTGGAAAAATACTTTTAAATTCGATTTCATTAAAATTATTTTCACCCAACCAAACAGACTGATGGCATAGTTTTCAATTTGTTACCCGTTCACACAGCAAAATCTTTTTATTACTTTTTGAAAATATCTAGCAACTTAGTGTTAGGTACAGTCAAAAGTATTTGGTCTTGCGTTCACTACCAAGATATCTTATGCTGTTACCCTCATGTCCTGCAGTATGAATGAAAATGTTGGCATGTGTATAAGGGGGTTCTTTTAGTCACTTGCCTATCTTCTATGATTTTTGTTTTTAATTTTAATTTGCTATTAATTTTCAGGTGCTTTGAGCACCAAGCATAAATGTAAAGGCATACAAGAGAATTAACCTTCTGATGTATCACTTTGCATATTGTTTGTATCATGCCATTTATCTACTTTCCAGTGGTGTGCCCTCTTTTACGTTTTGGTAGAGCTATTGTCAAAATATTCATCCTCCAGGACTCTGTTTATCCTATTTATTCTCACTGGGAAATCAGTGACTTTTTCAAAAAACAATGGAATTAAAGCAGTGAGTGGATCCTGAATTACTGACACAGACACATGCATGCATTTATACACACACACACACACACACACACACACACACACACACACACACTCAGACACATGTGGGCAACATATATATATATATATATATATATATATATATATATATATATATATATATATATATATATATATCATGACAGGAAAAGAGTAAGTGACATGGACCCAGGTGTGACATGTAGACCCCATACAGAAACACCTCAGCCTGGAAGTGAACTGGAAGATCAAGGGCTGTAAGGTAGCTAACCACTGTGTTTAGACAATCTGTCATATGATTAGTTTATGTGTGTTTATTTAATAATGCATCTAGATTAAACGCTAACCCTGCCCTGCTCTGATGTATCCCTGCTCATTTAGCCCCACCCACTAAGATCCTGTTTGCAGTTCCAGTTTAGTTTGCAATCACTGGCTGCCCCTGCACAATTAAATGTTGCAAATGTAATATGAATTTCAGTTCTAACATAGATAACATACACAGATAGATAATTATTAAACAGCAAAAGGTGAATAAATACTTTAGCTGTCATACTGTTAAGGCTAAAAGTATAATGATTTTAATAAAGTATGGACACACCAAAATTTAGGTCATAAACAATAATGTTTACATAAATTATTCTTGCTGAAAATACATTAAAGCTCTTAGGAAACTGATATGTTCAGCAGACAATATATTCCAAATGCATGAGATAAGCAATACAATTTAAATCAGTGTTACGTTTAAATGCACTGTGCAAATCCAAGTATTTTCTTAATTCATGTGGACAGAAAATGTAGTGTTCATATCCATCCAAGTCAAGGTATAAGCCTGTTTAATAATTCCTATAAAAATAGAGCAAACAAAGAAAATTAAAATAACAGCATGACACACGTGGTAATTAATTGTGAAGCAGGTGCAGTGTCTTAGATCCACAGCTTCAGTGATGAGTAATTGTTTTAGAAGTCTTGGAACATTACTCAGAAAGTCTTAACTCATTACTGCCTAAGACAATTAAACATGCTTTTAGAATATGTGATACGGCACATACACAATGTAAGAAAAATACTGGATGAAAGGAAAAAACACAGATGTTTCAGAAGTTTATTAAAGAAGCAGCTGCTTTATAGGTTGCAGATGAGTATTACAAATCAATCAGATTATCTCTTTTTTTCTTTCTTAAACAACAGCCGTAGGAAATCAGTTCAACTTCTTCTGGGAACATTCTAGGAAAAAAGCACAAATATACTTGTTTTATCATCTTTAAAAAAATGAAATACACATCTGCAAACCAGACTTTTCCAAGAAGCTGAGAATTTTTAAAAAGAAAGAAAGAAAAAAAGTAGCAGTTCCTTTGTAAATCATGATATAAAGTCAAAACCAAAAGACATGCTAAGTGTAATGAGATCCACATTTTATAATCCAGTCAGTACATAGGATCATAGGACCATAGAAGGTTACTAGGTTAATGGTCCTGGGACCTTACAAGACTAGCCAAGAGTTTATCCCCAAAAAAGAAATCTCAGTCAGCACCTCTCACTCCTGTCAATGAGAAACAAGGGTGGAACCCTAGGACAAATTTGTGGTTTCCCATCTATTCATCAAAGTTGTGCTTGAAGTGGGGCATAAATTCATAGTTCATAGATGTTTACTAGGCTAACGACCACAAGGGCCTTTTTAAGCCTAGCTATGCATCCTGAATCTTTGACAAGTTCTGATCCCTTTGATAAGTGTAAGTACTCTGTTTAACATGTATGGGAAGTCTATTACAGAGACGTGGCAGCCTCTGGAAGACAAACCTGTCTCTCCAGCAGGCTTTGTTTTTGTCATATATTAGATTTAGAGCTTTTGAGTAGCTAATGTTGAGAGGAGGTAGACTTACGGATATGGAGCATCTCTAGTAGGGCAGGGTCTGATATTGCCTTGTAGGCAAGACATAGATAAGGTCTGAGCAGTCTGCACAATACCAAGTAGAGTGATAGTGATTTGAGCCTGTCCACATAGAACAGGTGTTAGAGGCTATAGATTCTTTTTGTGAGGTATTTCTGTGGCCTTTTCAGTTGGTGCAGGTACTTGGAGAGGTACATATCAAACGGGGCGTTATACTCAATTATAGGCCTAATGAGGGAGGAGTACAGAGATGTAATAATCTCCTTTTTTCTGGATGCAATCCCTCTATTTATGAGATGAACCAAGTAAAAGGGTTTTCTGATCACTAACGCTACATGATGGTTGAATGTGAGATTGTTGTCAACCTGAATACCTAGGTCTCTCACCACAGACTATGTGTTAAGGGGGTTGTCATTGATGTCATAATTAGTAGGGGCCTTGTTTTTGCCAAATGGTATGATAATACATTTTTTTGCATTTAACTTAAGGCCATGACTTTGGCACCAGTCATTTGTTGCTTTGAGACCCTCTTGCAGTATGTTAACATCATTTGGGCAGTCAGTGACAGCACCCAACTTACAGTCATCTACAAACTTGGTCAGCAACAGGTCCTTTGTCTTTGCCTGGATCTCTGAGAAGTAGATGCCAAACAGAAGGGGTCCCAGGACAGATCCCTGGGAAACAGCACTAGTGACAGGCCTGTTGTTGGAGGTGGTGGCACCTATTTTGACCTTGTTGGTCCTATTGGTGAGCCATTTGGCCACCCACCTGATGAGACAGGGATTTACTCAAAGTTGAGTTAGCTTTTTAATGACACCCAAGTGGGGGATTGTGTCAAAGGCCTTGGCCACCTCAATGTAAGCTGTATGTACTGACTTTCCCTCATCCAGGGTTTTGGTGACAGTCTCAAAGAACTCAACCTCTCTTTTTTTCTGATTAATCTGAATCGGGTGGGGTCAAGTGCTTGGAGATTGCTTATGTCCTTGTTTATGAGATCCATAATAATATGCTCCATGACTTTACAGATCAGACTTGTTAAGCTAATGGGGCAATAGTTTCCCAGGTAAGTAATGGCACCACTTTTATGCAAGGGGATGACAATGGCAGTTCTCCACTCTGCTGGAAGGAAGCCTGTAATTAGGCTGTGGTTGAAAAGGGTGCTCAATAGTAAAGCTAGTTCTTGCTTGAGATGGTCCAGAATACAACCTGGGATAGTATCAGGTCCCATGGAAGCTGTGTTCTTTGACTTGGATATGGCCTTTAATACTTGATCTACAGAGATGTGAGGTGTGGGACAAGTATCAGGGATGTCAAATGGGCCTTTGGGGGGGGTGGGGGGTGAAGTTTGCTCTGAACCTATCAGCTAGCAGGTTGGCTAAGTCAACAGGATCAGTGTAAGTGGTACAGTTAAGTACTAATTCAGAATAAACCTGGGCTTTGCCATGGAGGTTCCTGATGTAACTGAAGAAGGCTTTGTGGTTTCATAGGTTCATAGGTTCATAGGTAGGTGCTAAGCTATTAGCCCTAGGGCCTATATAAGCCTAGCCAAATGGTACCCTGGCTTTTGCCACCCAAGAAAATTATTTTCCTTTGCCCCTGTTAAGCAGAGCCGCAGAAGTGATCCCCGGGGGGGGGGGGGTATTCCTATCTCCCATCCAATCATCAAGATTTTTCTTAAAGGAATAAAGATATGCTAGACTTACAAAACAAAGCAGATAAATTGAAACTGGAAATACAAAAGGGTAATGCTACTCAAGTTCAAGAACTTACACAAATCAATAAGAAGTATACAGAATTGCTACACCATAAGATTATGATTAACTTAGAAAAGATAAAAATAAACTCATACTCTACTAATTCAGCACACCTGAGATACTTAACTAATAGAACAAAAAAAATAATTAAATCTAAGCAAATAAAAGAAATATTTATTCCCAATACTAACAAAAGAGTTACGGAACTAAATGATATTTTAGAAGCATTCAGACTCCAATTTAACATTGATAATTCCATAAATACTCAAGATACACCTACTAAGGATATAAAAATACTTAGAAAACAATATTCATATTAAATTAACACAAGAACAAATAGACATTATAAACAAACCAATCAATATGACAGAATTAAAATCACAAATTAAAAAGCTCAAGACAAATAAAGCACCTGGCCCAGACAATATGCTACCAGAAATGTATAAATTAATACCCAATCAAGCCATATCTTTATTATTAAAAGTATATGATATAGCCAATAAAGATTTGAATATACCACCCTCTTGGAAATATTCATTGATATCCCAATTATCAAACCAGATAAAGATGAAAAACAGTGTTCCTCATATAGGCCAATATCATTACTCAATATAGACTACAAGATGTTTATGGCTATATACGCAGATAGGATCAAACACTTTCTTCCTTTCTTAATTCACAAAGATCAAACAGGTTTTATTAAAGGAAGAAATACTTCAGATAATATTAAAAGAATACTAACATTAATAGATTATAGCAAACATAAAGTCCTAAATTTAAATGTAATCTCATTAGATATTAATAAAGCTTTTGATTCGGTTAACTGGAACTTTCTTTCACTAGTTTTAAAAGAATATAACTTTCCTTCTAATTTTAATAATCTTATCCAAATACTATATGAAAAATCTACTGCATATGTTAAACTGGGATCATATAGATCAGGCCCTATAACAATAAAAAAGGGAACTAAACAAGGTTGCCCTTTATCACCATTGTTATTTGCATTACTCATAGAACCCTTTGCAAATCAAATCAGATCAAACAATAACATAAAGGGCATTTGTATTAATAAAATGTTAAACCTTAAAATCCAACTCTTTGCTGATAACATACTATTAACTCTGTCAGATGCAAATGAGTCTTTGAATGCTCTATTTAACTCCATGAATAAATTTCAAAATATTTCAGGATTAAAATTTAATGAAAACAAAACTAAAATTATGCCCTGTAATTGTAAAAAATAATAATATAAACAAAGGATTTTCCAAATATATAGTAACAGAAAGTAAATTATTATATCTGGGAATAAATCTACTCAATGAATTAACAGATTATCTAATATTTAACTATAATAAAATACTAGACAAAATAGAACAAACAATTGGTTACTGGAATAAATATATCTTTTCAACAGCAGACAGATTATATCTTATTAAAATAAACATATTTCCCAAAATATTATACTTAATACAAAATTTTTCATTGCCACCTCCCAAATATATTATTCAAAGATACAATAAACTAATTTTAAATTTTCTATGGTTTCCAAATAAACCCCGTATAGCCTTAAATAAACATTTGCCAGATTGGGAAGATGGTGGAATTAATTTACGGATATTGATTTATATATTACCTCATCTGTTATTAAAAACATAACACTATGGTTAAATAATTCATACACACCTATATGGAAACAAGCCCATGAGCAGATTTACATAGAAATCAATTATAATCACATACAAGACAACTTAACAGTAATACCATCACCCCTTATATGGATGTTAAAAGATTATTTTTAGGAAAAGAAATAATATTAATAAATTGCCATCAAACTATGTAAGCTCTACACTTTCAGTGTTCAGAACATATATAAATAAAATACCAAATATTAATTCTTGGATTTTTCTTATTTTCCCTATATCTTTTACACCAAATATTCTAGATACATTCCAAATATCTAAAATAAATATACTTAAAGAAGAAACATTACTCTTTTGGCATCAACTTATAGAGAAAGGGAAAATTCTAACAAAGGAACAGATAATTTATAATTATAATATAAATAAAGACAATTGGCTGTTTTGACAAAATCTAAGGCATTTTCTTATAAATAAAATAGAACAAATGCAACCTTCAGTTAGACATGAAGCTCCAAAACTCATTGAATACCTTATTCTTATCACAAAACAGCCTTATCAGGGTACAGGTTATTTGTCTAATATCTATAAAATTGTTAAAAACAAAAACTATCATGAAAAATCATACTGGGATTATTATACTTTAATAAACAACCATCCTCCAGTTGAAGAAGAAAAAAGTAATATTCTAAAATCTTCCAAATTTTCTACATTATCAAAATACTGGCAATTATTCACTTGGAGATATCTACATAGAAGTTTCTATGCACCACATAGGTTAGCCAAAATGTATTCTATTGAAGATCAATGTTGGAGATGCCATACCAAGATAAAAGCAGATTGGCAGCATGTTTTTTATGAATGTATATGTCTCAATATGTACTGGAAATCCATTAATTATTTTTTTCAGACTGTTTATAATGATCATTTTCAATTAACAAAGTCTTTAATTTTATTCAACTCTCCTATTCCAAACTGTGTACCAAAAAGACACTAAAATTCTATGGTCACTATTGGCTATTTCTCGTAAAATCATAACTATACACTGGAAAAATGAGGCTTCCCACGTTCAAGGAATTTGAGACTTTAACAACAACAGTTGCTCACATGGAAATATTAACAGTGAAGAACAGAACTAAAAGATCTACTTCTTACTATTACTCTTGGATGAAAGTACTGGAAATACTTGAAAATATCGAAGAAGATATATCATCTTATGTTTCTAACTTTATATAATATAGAATTTCAATGTTATTTGCATAGACACCAATGTAAATAGTTATATAATGGTTTGAACTTAGTAATGTTTTAGAATTGTAAATATGTTATTTATCTTTATTTCATGTAATGTTTAAGACATCTTATTTGAAATAATAAAAAAATATTTAGTGAAAAAAAAAGATTTTTCTTAAAGAGTGCTAATGAGGAGCTTTGTTTGATATAGATAGGTAGTTTGTTCCAGAGTATGGGAAGTCTCTGAGACAGGAATCTATCCCTCCAGCATGTTCTGTTTATTGTGGTGACAAGGTTTAGGTACCTAGAGTGTGTAGCTCGGAGGGATTGGGATTTCTTTACGTGGAGCATGTCCAACAGCTCTGGGTTTGACATAGCTTTGTATGTTAGGCAGAGATCGCCTCTGAGTAGGCGATATGTGACAGAGTAAAGCTGGAGTTTTTGAGACGGTCTGCGTAGGGCATCTGTTTGAGGCCAGTAATCCTCTTTGTGAGGTATTTCTGTGGCCTTTCCAGTTGTTGTCGATGTCTTGTGAGGTACATACCAAAAGGAGCATTGTACTCTATAATGGGTCTGATGAGTGATGAGTAGAGGGGAACAATTACCTCTTTTTTCCTGGATGAGAAATTTTTTGTGATGAGGTGTGTCATGTAGAAGGATTTTCTGACTACTGTGGCAATTTGATTATCAAAGGAGAGACTACTGTCCACCTGTGTCTCAAGGTCTCTTATCACACTTTCTGTGTTAAGTAGACTACTGCCTATGTGGTAGTTCTTGGATACAGAGTTTTTACCAGAAGGGATGACAATATACTTTTTGGCATTGAGCTTGAGACCATGGCTTTGACACCAGGCATCTGTCTCAGTGAGACCCTTTTGTAGAATGTCCACATCGTTAGGAGATTTGATTATGGCTCCTAGTTTGCAGTCATCTGTGAACTTTGTTAGCCGAAGACCTTCTGTGTTAGCCTGTACTTCAGAGAAGTAGATACCAAACAGGAGAGGACACTTGTCACTGGTCTGAAGTTGGATTTAGAGTCTGCTACTTTCACAGTGTAGATTCGGTCAGTGAACCAGTTGGCAACCCATCTTGTGACATAGGGATTTATACCTAGTTTAGTGAGTTTGTCTATAATTCTAGAGTGGGGGATGGTGTTGAAAGCCTTGGTGAGATCTAGATAGGCTGTGTGTACCACCTTACCCTCATCTACAGCTTTGGTAACTGCTTCAAAGAAGTCTATCAGGTTTAGAAGACATGATCTGCCTTTTACAAACCCGAACTGGGTAGGGTCCAAAGTTTGGAGATTACCAATGTCATTGTTTATAAGTTCCATGATGATACACTCCATAGCCTTGCAGACCAGGCTCATCAGGCTAATGGGACGGTAGTTCCCAGGGTCCGTGGTAGCTCCCCCTTTGTGGAGTAGGTTAACCGCTGATGTGCACAATTCAGTAGGCATAAAGCCTGAGGTGAGGCTATAACTGAACATGGTACTTAGGTGGGGTGCCAGTTCATTCTGTATTTCATGTAGAATGCAGCCTGGGATGTTGTCAGGTCCCATGGATGCTGTGTTCTTGGCTTTGGAGAGTGTGTTTTTTACCTGTGTAGCCATGATTACAGGTACTTTGCATTCTTCCGGTATAGAGATGGGCCCTTTAGGGGATGAGAGAGGGGTAAAAATAGCATTGAACCTATCTGCCAGGATCTTGGCAATATCAGATGGTTCTGTATATTTAGTGCCATTGTGCTGTAACTCAGAGCAGATCTGAGTGTTGCCATTGAGATTATTGACATAGCTATAGAATGCTTTGTGGTTGTCTTTAGAATCAGTGGTGATTTTCTTTTCATAACTAGCTTTGGAGGATTTTATGAGAGATCTCAGCTTCTTACTGAGGCTGACCAACGAGTTCCTCCAATAATGGGATTTTACCCTTTTTTGCAACAGTTTCTTTCTTCTCTTGTAGAGTTTGTTTATAGCAGGGGACCACCAGATTGGCTCCTTTTTTTTGGAGGATAGCATCTTGGTTCTGTTAGGGATTGTACGATCCATGCACTTGTGTAAGTGCTTATAAAGTGCAATTGTATAGGATTCCGCAGTCGTATCTCTATTGTCTGTCAGCATGGGTGTTGTGAAGTTTGCCACTTATGTCTTAAGAAGTGTGAAGTTGGCTTTGGAGAATTTTTTTACTGTGGTTTCTCTAATGGGGGGATGGGGCTGGGATGTGGATGTCTAGGGTGACTTGCTTGTGGTCGGATATGACCAACGAGGAATTGACCTCTGGTGTGGAACACCAGTTGCACATGTTGGTAATGACCAGGTCTAGGATATTGCTGCCCTGGTGGGGGTGTGGGGGTGTGGATAAGTTGATCCAAGACATTGGAATTTATGAATTCCATAAAACATTGAGCACAAGACGTGGTACATGAGTAGTTTTCCCAGTTAATGGTGGGGTAGTTGAAAGTGCCCATTATTAGGGTGTTAGGTTGTACCCTAATATTTTCCAGTGTATCAAGAAATGAGGAGTGGGAATCCTGGGGCATGGTGGGGGATCTATAGCAAGCTACAATTTGCATTGTGGTCTTGCCCAGAGTTAGTTGCACTTGGATAATCTCAGATGCATTATGCTGAGCAACTAGCCTGGAGGTGTGTATATCCTTAATGAATATGGACACACCTCTGAATTTAGTGCTTCGGTCCAAGTTAGGTGGCCGAAAAGTGTGGTATGAATTATAGTGTGGTAATGCAGGGGTGCTCTCTGGAGCCTTAAACCAGGTCTCTGTCACTGCACAGATGTTGATGTTCTCAATTTTAAAGAGTGCCTCTAGTGAGTGCATTTTGAGGTTTAGACTCCTAGCTTTGAGTAGCATTACCCTCAGATTTTGCTTGCTTGTACCTGTTATGGTGGTGAATTTGTCATTTGAATCTTGCCTAAAAAAGGCACTATAGGGGTGGCAAGAGCTTTAGCGAGTATCCGGAATCCCAAGGGCAACAGATGCAGGCCATCTCTGGCAAAGCATTGTGGTTTGTCGATCATGTCATCCCAGGCAGACAGATACTGGATCCCCTTAGAATGACACCAGAAGCTTAGCCAATTGTTGAAGTCAATCATTTTGTCCTTGTACTGTGGTATCATTCTGGGTGATGGCAGGATGCTACTCAGGGCTAGGGTCATACCTGCCTGGGCTACAAGATCAGAGAACTCCTCCATATCTCTTTTCATGTAGTCCAGTGAGGTATGTCTCAGGTCATTCACACCAACATGGCCAATGACAGAGTCATATATGTACTTGCTGTGGCATGACCTTAGTGCATGCGTTATGTGGCGGATCCTGGCACCTGATAGGCAGCTGACAGTGAATTTCTCCTTGTTTAGCCTGGTGAGTGGAACATCAGTGTGCCTGACTATAGAGTCACCTATGACTAGTGTGTTAGGTACATTGTTATACCTTATGGGCTGTGGTTGAGTGGCACACTGAGTTTGTGGGCTATGTGTCATTGGGTTGTGTTGGGGGTTGGAGGTTGCTTGCGTTTCTGCTTTGGAGGTTTCTGTTGCTTGGGTAGATTTTTTTTTTGAGACCCACCATGAATGTAGGTGTGTGTTTTGTGTTTCTATGTGTGTGTTTTGGTGGTGTAGGTTTTGAGGGACTATGTGATGAGTGTGGTGTGGTGCAAGTGTTTACCTTCTCCTCTTGACTGTCTAGTCCAGTCTTGGGTGAAGAGAGCTTTGCTTCCAGTTTGGTTATATAAGTGTATCTCTCACAGGCTGTAGTGTTGGGAGGTAGGAAGAGAGGGTTATCTGTGTACATGAGGCAATTGCTGCATTGCCCCAAGATGCCCAGATTCATCAGGTAGACAGGAGAAAACACCGGGAGCTGACCCTTAGACATGCCTGGATAGGTGCTTATTTATTAAGTACTAAAAACTGTTTTCCTCTAGACAAGTGAGGAAAGTTGAGTGCTGTAGTACTTTGTAGCTTATTTAGTGCTTACAATGAGTTCTGAACAAGTGCTGAGCTCAAAGAAACAGATTTGAGTGCTGAAACTAGAAAACTGGCTAGTTCTAAGAAACAAATTTAAGCTAGAAGGCTTCCCTCCAACACAGAAAGGCTTGGGGGTGCAGAAGCTTACAAACAGTCCTGGATACAGAAAATCTGTATCTGGACTAGACAACTTATAGGAAAGGCAGGAAACAAGCTTAGAATTTTTATTTTTTTTTTGTAAAGTGGAAAGGAGGAGCAAAAGCTAACTGGGTTGGCCTTCTCAAATGTTCTCCCTGGAATAGGTAGAATGAGGTAATGACACTAGACTGGGAGGAGTGTCCCAGATCAAATTTACAGTAGAGGTGGGCAACTGCAAAGCCACCAAGTATAAAAACAAGGTTGGAAACAAAAATCAGAACAAACAAACCCGACCAGATGCTTAACAATTGTAGAAAATTCTACTTAATACCTCACACACAGTGAGTAAAATAAAAGTGCTATAAATAACTTAGAAATAAGCAAAAACAGGATACTTAATGTTATATATATATATCAGATATGTTAGCTCAGAGCCCTTCCTCCGACTTCCTCTGATTAGAAACTTTAAAAAAAAATCTTAAATGGCATTTCTGTTGCTAAAGTGTAATAAACAGTCCTAAGACAACTACTCACAAATGAGGTTTGGGAACATTTTCAAGGAAGGGTCAGGTAGAAATAGAATAGGAGCTAAGATGGGAGTGGAGCATGGTTAAGATGGTGGGGATGGAAGGGTTAAATCGTGAAAGTAGGAGTTTTTTGAGGAAATTAGGTAAGTGAAAGGAGGGGCTTAAGTGTTTTTTTGTGAGTGTAACTGTGTAAGGGATCAGATTTTGGCATGAACTTGCTAAATTTAGTGTCAGCAAGTTACATCTGAGACTACCTGTAGTAGGTATAGCAGTGCAGGTAGGCCTTGAAGGGAGAGAGTAGTATTTGGGCTTGGAACTTAATTTTTTTTTTGAACAGCCACAGTGCAAGGGGGTGGATAGAATTTTAAAGTGAAGGTATTCAGTTCACTCTTTATTTACAGTAGGATTTTTTTCATAATTACCAATTTAATGCTGCTCTGGTTACTGGAGGCATTGTGTGAGTTGCAGCTGGTGTGGGTTGTTATTTAGTTCAGTTTGAGTGTGTGGGATTTTTGTGTTGTGATGGCAATGCTTTTCTTGTTCCGTTGGTGGTTTAAGGTCATGGTCCATTTCCTGTGTTGAGTTTTTGTTAGTTGTTTGGGTATGAGTTGCAGTGTTGTATGCTGTTTTTGTCACATTTTCATGTTCTGTGGTATTTTTTTCTCAATTATCACTCAGTACCTGAGTTCATTTGGTGCCTTTGTGGAGTTTTCATGCTCTTTGGTTTTAGTCTTACTGTCCCGCATGCTTACACTTTTTTTTTCTTTTTCCCCTTCGAGTCGAGGAAGGTTACGGCCATTAGCACCGCTTTTATGTGGGGGTGGGTATATCATGCAGACATTCTGTTTCTTCAGAAGAAAATAGTTTACCCGTTTATGATGTTTGGGTTTCTGTACCTCACCATTCCAGGAATGGCCAGATTTTGTCTCAAAGTTTGGTGTTACTGATGAGTGAAATCAGTAAAGAATGACAGACATTTACACTTCAGATTTCAAACCCTTCAGAAAAGCCATGTTAATGCAAATCAGTTATTCTCTCAACTTTTGGGCCAGGTGATTCCTAAGTGGTTAAGAGAAATATTTAATAATTATCATTTTTTTTGCTGCAAGAGTTTGTTAAGCATACTACTGCAGATCACTGAGTTATAGTGGTTATGTGTATAGCATTCATCTCTCCAGATATTTTGCAGAAGGCCCATAGTGTTAACTATAAGTTGGTCTGTTTTACTTGAACAGTCAGGTAAGGATGGGGAGTAGGTATTGTGCAAAGAATTGATGGGGTAGTGGGTCATGGAAGGTTCATTGGTATTAGGTAGGGTTTGATCATGGGCTATGAGATGCCTGCATAGTAATGGCTGTTGCCCGCGCATGCGCGTAGCCCATTTAACAGTCAGGGGGGTACTTCACACTATAAAATATCAAAAAACAAAATATATATATAAAATAATATATGTATATATATATATATATATATCTACATACATTTTCATTTAATGAAGCTTTCATTGTTTTTTAATGAATACAGGCTTCAGACTTACTGCATTATTAATACCCGGATGGACATATGCTTCAAATTTTACTATCCATGAATATTCTATATTTTCCAGTGTATTATTAATAACACCTCCCCTCATTTTGCGTTCAGTAATATTTATAACTCTGAATTTGAAGCTATGACCATTGGCATTACTATGTATATGTTTAGCAAGTGCATTGGTGGGGACATTTCTTCTAAAGATTATTGAATGCAAAATGAGTATAAACAATAAAGTCCACAACCTACATGCCCTCTTTACTGTCCATTCCCCAGATATACTCTGTCTCACTGAAACCTGGCAAAAGCCCACAGTTAAAGACAATGAGGTTCTACCACCAGGAAACAACATAATTAGAACTGACCGCTGTACTAGAAAGGGAGTTGGGGTAGCTGTAATTTACAAATATTCACTAAAAGTTACTAGAGAACCCCTTCTACTGCCTAGTTTTGATAAAGCTGAAATTCTTACCACCAAATTACAAATGAACAAAAACAAATATATAACTGCTGTCTGCATCTATATTCCCCCAGGCAATAACACTAACATCCTAGAAGACATACACCACTGGTTAACCAGCAACTACCCCCAGGAAACCATTGTGCTTGGAAATTTGAATATAGACTGAAACTCTTACTCCTTAGAATCCCCTTCCACCCATATAAATCTATACGGGTTTACACAAATTATATCCTCTCCCACTAGGATCAGTAAATCCAATTAAAAAAAGCATCCTAGACTGGATACTTATCAATAGTCATCCCCATATGTATAAAGGTGGGACCCTTCATGATGACCTCAGTGATCACTCTCTAACCTGTATCATCAGGCATAAAACTGATGATCCCCACCAACCCACTCATAAAACAATTACAAACAATGAGAACTGCAATCCCACCAACTTCCAAAATGAAGTAAAAAGCATGTAACTGATCAATCCTAAAATGGCTGCCACTTGATGAAGCTGTAGTATTCTTTAATACTAAATTTCTTGCCATACTTGACTCACACCCCCCCGCACATGCCATTAGAACTAAACAAAAGCTGCACCATGGCTTACAAAGGATACCAAATCAAAGATCAATAAATATGGGCCACCTGGTGTGATACCAAATCCCCTCTAGACCAACTGAGATATCGGCAGCTTCATAATGACACCAAAAATCCATTCTGCTAGACAAAGAAAACTACTATTATAATCTTCAACAAAGACACCAAAATAAACCTCAAAAGTTTTGGGCATGTAAAAATAAACTTCTTCATCTGGGACAATCCATCACTCTTTTGTGACCACCCTTCCACTTCTACCCATAAATCTCCAGAGGAGATTGCTAACACCTTTAACAGCTTTTTTACTGAGACTATCCAGACCCTTGCTAGTGAGCTAACTCCCACAAGCACTAATTCTATCATAACCTCACCCACTACCCATCTCCCCTTAAGTTTCCAACCAGTCTCTTCCTCACTTATCTGATCCCTGCTTAAAAAACTAAAACCAACCACCCTATATGCAGATCTTCTACCTGCGGAGTACCTAAAAAAAGCCACAGATGTCATAGCTTATCCAGTCTCAATCTTGATCAATATAACCATAACTGAAGCCTCCATTCCCTCCATTTGGAAAACTTCCCATGTCATACCACTCCACAAAGGTGGCAGTTCCACAGAACTATCAGATTATAGACCCATTGCCATACTTTCACCACTGGCCACAACAACAGAGAAATGTATTCATAAACAACTCATACACAACAATCTTCTGGCTAACTCTCAGCATGGCTTTAGGCCATACCATAGTACCTCCTCTGCCCTCCTCTCTTTCTCCAATGTCATAAATCATAACCGTAATAACAACAAACTATCCTCAGCCCTCTTCCTCGACCTATCCAAAGCCTTTGATATGTCAGCCACCAACCACTCAATGCCACTCTGAAATCCATTTCCTTAAAGTACCATGCTATTCAGTGGTTTCAATCCTATCTGAATGGCAGACAACAGGTGGTTGTATGGCAGGGAAATTTATCTACTCTGCTACCCTTCACCCTTGGAGTTCCCCAGGGCTCCATTTTAGGACCTCTTCTCTTTTCAGTCTTTATTAATGACCTTTACTCTGCCATTCCAGATGCTACATGCATACAAAATGCAGATGATTCCATGTTGATCTGCTCAGCCTCCACCCCAAATGACCTGCATAAACTATCCCAGAAAACATTTAACACAGTTAAGAACTGGCTCTCATGCCGCCGTTTGCTCTTGAGCCCTAAAAAAACAAACTGCTACTTTTTCCCCCACCTCACTCACAACCAACCAGACAATACCCCTGCACTTAAAACCACTTTCCTTTACGATTTCCTCTGATAATGGAACTGTTATTTCCCAGATAACCATACTAAACTCTTAGGGGTAACAATTGATAATAATCTTAAATTTGACGTGCATATCAATCAAACCATTAAAACCATTAATAAAAACCTGGGCTCCCTATATAAAAATAAAGCTTTCCTTATCCCACTAGCTAGGACTGCCATTGCCTGCACTCATCTTCTCTCCACCCTTTTCTATGTCTCTTCCATTTTTACTAACTTGAACAAATCTGAAGTCTGCAAACTCTCAAGCTGTTATAATCAAATTGCTAGATCTGCCACTGGCTCTACTTACAGAAATCACCACTGTCAAAACCTTAAACCTCTAATATGGCTAGAATTGCCAAGCTTACTTCAGTACAATCAACTTGTAGTAGCCCACAAAATTCTCAACAACCAGACAATACCCCTGCACTTAAAAACATTATTTATCCCCATAGGAACACGAGGCCACTGCGATCTTCTAACAGACTACTAATTCAAACAATCAAAACTAACAACTCAGCTGGTGACTCCTTGTTTTCTAACATTGTTGGCAAAATTTGGAATTCACTTCCAGCTGACCTAACACTAGAACCATCAAACCAATTCAAGAAAAATCTCAAACAGTATTTCATGATACACTGGCTATGCCCCTTCCAGAATCCAGACTAACTCCTACCATACTATAGTATACAAAACAGTATTGTAAGGAATACCAAGCTCTTTCTAACTGATTGTCTGTAACCACACAAGTTTGAGCTATGACTGATGATAATTGTTTTTATTGTTTATGCTTAATTTCCATGTAATGTTTTTAATGTTGGAGCTTTTCTTCCCAGGCCTCCACTGAAAATCGGCATGTATCCAGTTGGACTATCCCAGTCAACAAATGTAAAATAAATAAATAAATAAAATGTATTAATGGAATGTGATCTGTGTGATTAATTTGGATCACATCTTAAGTTTTGACCTATGGTTAGAATTCTCAAATCAAACTCCTTGCCCCCTGTAGATTTGCAGGGTCTTCACTTTGACCTAGACCCCTTTTCTGTCAGCCCTCCTTACAGTGGTGCCACATGTATTTGACTTTTACCCTCCAGCAAAGTGAGAGACTGCCTTCAGTCTGTGGCATTATCACTTAAGATTTAAAGGACATCTGTCTGGCTGATGTACTGCATATTTCCATTCTGTAATGGACAGAATAACCTTTTGATATAAGGGTGAGTTTCTGCAGGTGTTTGAATGCCAAAGGGTTTGTTGAATTTTTCACAACCCACTTCTCACCACCAGTGGCACTGCTATGTGGAATGGGCATATCTCTCAGCTGTCCCTGAATTTTGACTCTAACTGTTGTCCTTTCCCTTCTAATCCATCCCGAAGTGCTGATTGTGAGATAAGTAGTGGTGCAGCAATACATATGATAAACAATTAGATCTGCAGACTTCTTTTATTCCAGAAAATGCATCTTAATTCCAATTCTCGTATTCAAGTTAATAGTTGATATTTTAACAAATGGTCATGATTGTGCCTGATTCTGTGTGTAAGGGGGTGACAAGTATAAGTACAGCCTTTGTCCTGGAAGTGATCTTAATTTTCAACTACTAAATATTATAAAGATGGTGAAAGAAGTCAAAGTGGCCAGTTACCAATAATCATACCTCTCAACTGTCCCTGAGTTTCAGGGACGTCTCTGATTTTAGTTCAGTTCCTCATAATCACTCTTAGTGCTAAGGATTATATTGTCACCTGTTATGTTCTCAAATAAACTTCTAAAATAAAAAAAAAACATAAAGTTATGGGATGGTCCCTTCTCAAGCTTATGTTTACATAAAGCATCAGTGGGTATATGTCTGTTAATTTCTGAGAGGTGACTAGATATACGATCTTACAAACATGCCATTTTTTATTTCCTTTTCCTTTTTTGAGAATAAAAAAATGACCACCATGACCTAGGTATAACAACATATATTATTTTTTTTTTTTTCTATGTGTCTCGTGTGAAATAAAGGTTGCAAAAGTACATCTGAGTTTGTTTCCAGAATTGGTACCATGTCATATATGTTTATTTACATTTCTATGTACTTGGCTTGAAAATATAGGGGCAGCAACTGTATCGCTTTTCTGGTTTACTTCTTCACATATCTGCTGAACTTCTAGTCTGTCATAGCGTCTGTCTACTAAATCACTGACTGCCATTTTCATTTGCTCCAACATATTGTTATCTTGTGTATTCAGTCTTGCTACTCTTAAGAATTGATTGCTGGCTATGTTCTTAAGGGTGAAATGTGGGTGCATATTGTTTCTGTGTAATATATTATTACATTTAATGGGTTTCTTATATAAACAGATGTCTCATCATTTCTAGTAACAATGATGTCTAAAAAATCAATGCTAGAATAGGAGATGCATTTCTTACATTTCAAAAATTCACATGCATTAGATAAGTAGTTAAAAAACAGATCAACGGGGACATAAGCTTGAGAAAGGACCATCCCATAACTTTAAGTTTTTAATTTCAGAAGTTCTATTAGAAGTGCTCTGGTGTTGGATGTTTAATTCAATGAACTGGGGAATGAAAGTGAGCTGTGGGATGCTGCTTGATAAGTAAAGCAAGTGGAGGTGACGACACTGCTTCAGAAATAAAAATAAGTGAGTGGAGGTGAGGATGCTGCTTATTTGGTTAGGGCAAGTGAGGTTACGCTGCCATAGTTAATGGTTCATATGAATGTTCATGCTGTGATCAATAAATTACAGTTTTCAATAGAATTATGTTTATGGAAGTTTAATAAAGGTTGTCAAATATAATTTTATGTGGTGTATTTACTGAAGGGAACCAGGACAAATGAAGTTTGGGAATAAACCATGTTGTCCATGGACATCTTCAAGGAAGAGTCAGGTAGGAATAGTAATGGGAGTTAAGATGGGAGTGGAAGAAGGTTAGGGTGGTGAGGATGGAAGGGTTAAATTGTGAAAGTAGGAGATTTGGGAGGTAATGAGGTAAGTATAGGGAGTAGCTTAACTGGTTTTGTGTGAGTGCAACTGATTAAGGGATCAGACTTTGATGTGAACTTGCTTCCCTCCCTCCTTCCCTACTTCCCTCTTTGGGGTACATTGAGAATTGTGTGGTTATTTTATAGGTTTGGTGTTTAGGTAGAGAAGAGGGGCAGGCTTGTACCTCTTCTGTTCCCCCTCTGGTGTTGGATGTTTAATTCAATGAGTTGGGGAATGAAAGTAAGTGGTGAGACACTGCTTGATAAGTAAAGTAAGTGAGCAGAGGTAAGGACACTGCTTCATAAGTAAAAATAAGTGAGTGGAGGTGAGGATAATGCTTATTTGGTTAGGGTGAGTGAGGTTATACTGCTCTAGTAAATGGTTTATATGGATGGTCATGCTGTGATTAATAAATTAAAGTACTCAATAGAGTTATCTTTATAGAAGTTTAATAAAGGTTGTCAAATGTCATTTGGTGTGGTGTATTTATTGAAGGGGACTGGGCATATATATTATTTAGTGCCCATATCAGGGGATTAATTACTAAAGACTGTTGGCAGCCTTTTATTTCTAAATCAGATAGTGATTCTAATTATGAATAGTAATTCTAATTATGAATTTGTTTGTTAGCCCATTTGTCTTTCTGCAATTAGGAAAGGCTATTGTGTTCATTTAAAACAATGTGGTATTTATGTGGTATAATATCTAAGCAAAAGGGGTTTTGAAAGCAATCTGAGATGCTAACACTTGATACTTTAAGTTGAATACAATATAAGTTGAATGTGATATTTTATAACAGACTGCTAAAGTATTCAGTTTAAGCAACAAGAGACAGACTGAGTCCATTAACTCCCTTCAAAGATATATGATATGTGGAGGTTGTACCAACAAACTTGATTTATTATTACATGTTTTTTTTCTTTCTTGTATCAAAACATGTATTTACCTCTCTTAATCTGTTACACTTCAGTCCTGACAACAGCAGCCCGATGCTCACCATTGTACCAGTATAGATGTGCCATCAGCTTGTTACAGTGGGACAGAGCTGCCAGGATGAGCTAAGGATTTTGATAACTTTTACATTTGTCCTTGTTGCCCCTAACTATTTAACCCTAGGTCACTATCTGCAATATGCTCAGACAAGCTGGTCCTCTCCCATAGTCTTAGATTTGCAGGTGTAAGATATTGCTGGAATACAGAACCACAAAAAAAAAAAAAAAAAAAAGACATGAGGATCCCACCAACTATGAGCCAATGTATATCCCATTAAAACAATCACATGCTAGGGATCCAGCCAGTAAAACCTCACTCCTAATTAAGAAGAAATTGATCATGCAGTTCTTAAACAAATACACCATTTAAATAAATCTTAATAAAAGGACCACTACAGCAACTGTTAAATCTATTGTTTTCTGTAACTAATAACGGTTGAAAATGAACAAAAATATAAAAGCGTGTAAAATAATGATGCTAAATGTAATAAATATATATTATGTATTATATATGTCTCTAACCCAGCCACTGGGGATGCACAAGCCAGTGCATTTCTTTGTGCCGGTCCCAAGCCCGGATAAATGGGGAGGGTTGTGTCAGGAAGGGCATCTGGCATAAAACCTCTGCCAAATTACTTATGTGGAAAACATTTCATATTTCCATACCGGATCGGTCGAGGCCCGGGTTAACAACAACCACCACCAGTACTGTTAGCCAACAGGGTGCTGGCAGAAATTGGGCTACTGTTGGCCGAAGGAGAAGATGAGGGGAAAGGCATGCCCAAAGGCAGGAAGAGAGGAGGAAGGTTAGGAGTGTAGTAGTGAGGGTAGGAACTTTGAATGTTGGCAGTATGACTGGTATAGGGAGAGAGCTAGCTGATATGATGGAGAGAAAGAAGGCTGATATATTGTGTGTGCAAGAGACCAGATGGTAGGGAAGTAAGGCCAGGTGTATAGGAGGTGGGTTCAAATTGTTCTATCATGGTGTGGATGGCAGGAGAAATGGGGTAGGGGTTATCCTAAAGGAACAGTATGCCAAGAGTGTTTTGGAGGTGAAGAGAGTGTCTGATTGAGTGATGTTTATGAAGCTTGAAATTGATGGTGTAATGATGAATGTTGTTAGTGCATATGCTCCACAATTTAGGTGTGCGATGGATGAGAAAGAAAAATTTTGGAGTGAGTTGGATGAAGTGGTGGTGAGTGTACCCAAGGGTGAGAGGCTAGTGATTGGAGCGGACTTCAATGGGCATGTTGGTGAAGTAAACAGAGGGGATGAGGAAGTGATGGGTAGGTAGGGTGTTAAGGAGAGGAATGTAGAAGGTCAGATGATTGTGGATTTTGCGAAAAGGATGGACATGGCAGTGTTGAATACGTATTTTAAGAAGAGGGAGGAGCATAGGGTGATGTACAAGAGTGGAGGAAGATGCACACAGGTGGATTATATCCTATGTAGGAGGGCCAGTCTGATGGAGATTGGAGACTGTAAAGTGGTGACAGAGGAAAGTGTAGTTAAGCAGCATAGATTGGTAGTCTTTAGGATGATGTTGGTGATCAAGAAGAAGAGGAGGAGAGTGACAGCAGTGCCAAGAATTAAATGGTGGAAGTTAAAAAAGGGTGATTGTGAGGTGGAGTTCAGGGAAGAGTTAAAACAGGCACTGGGAGGCAGTTAAGAGTTACCGAATAGCTGGGTAACTACAGCAGAGCTAGTAAGGGAGACTGCTAGAAAGGTGCTTGTTGTGACATCTGGACAGAGGAAGGAGGACAAGGAGACCTGGTGGTGGAATGAAGAAGTACAGGAGAGTATACAGAGGAAGAGGCTGGCAAAGAAGAAGTAGGATTGTCAACGAGATGAAGAAAGTAGGCATGAGTATAAGGAGATGAGGCACATGGCAAAAAGAGAGGTGGCAAAGGCTAAGGATAAAGCATATGGAGAGGTGTATGAGAGATTGGACACTAAAGTGAGAGAAAAGGACCTGTACCAACTGGCTAGACAGAGGGACAGAGCTGGAAAAGATGTGCAGCTGGTAAGGGTGATAAAGGATAGTGAGGGAAACGTACTCACAAGTGAGGAGAGTGTGTTGAGTAGATGGAAAGAGTACTTTGAAGGGCTGATGAATGAAGAGAATGAGAGAGAGAGAAGGTTGGATGATGTGGGGATCCTGAATCAGGAAGTGAAACAAGTTAGCAAGGAGGAAGTAAAGACAGCTATGAAGAGGATGAAGAATGGAAAGGCTGTTGGCCCAGATGACATACCAGTGGAATCATGGAGGTGCTTAGGAGAAATGGCAGTGGAATATTTAACCAGATTGTTTAATCTTGATCCCAAGTACTTAAACTTGATCCCAAGTACTTAAACTCATCCACCTTTACCACCTCTACTCCCTGCATCCTCACCATTTCTCTATCCTCTCCCTCTCATTCACACACATATATTCTGTCTTAGTCCTGCTGACCTTCATTCCTCTATTCCTTATCGGTATAGGGTATGTGGTTCTTAAAATACTTGTGTCTTTCTAACTCACATGCCGTTTCAAAGGCAGCAGCTAGGGGATGAGAAAGAGGCTTACAAATACATTTCATTTTAAAAATATTTGTTTTGGGGTTGTTTTTTTTTTTTTTTTTTTTTGAAATATATAGCTACATTCAATTTTCTAGTGAAAGTCTTCAGCTCTATTAAAACATCCACTAAACTCATTCTTTTCCTAGGTATAAAAGTAAAGCCATTTTTGAAAAGATTAAAATGCAATTCATCAATAACTAAGGCACTCTGATTAAGGATATTAAAATGTTGATAGGTTAATAGCTTGCCACCATGTTAAGAAACAATATTCACACTGCTGTTCAAGTTGTGAATTATTGTTTCCCCCTCTCCTTCTCCTGCCTCTTTGTCTTCGAAAATGGTGGGGTGTGGTCGAAGTCCCCTGCATTGTGTACACAGATGGATGTGAGATATCCCTCATTTAGTTGTTCAACTCTGCCAGTCTTTTGGATTTCTAAGGGGGAGGAATTAAAAAGGGTCAAGGTGTTGGTCATCTGACACATTACAAACAATATCTTGCATTCCCCCATTTTTGGGATGCCATTGCTGCATGGTGCAATTGTGTTATTTATCTCTCTTTAGTAGTTTGATGTTACTATTTTAGCTCTACATGAGTACAACCATTCTTATCATTTTGGATTTTGCTGTGAATAACAATGCTACCACTGCACCACGGCATCTTTTTATATTGGTTTACAACCTAAAGGTTGTTTCTTCATTTTAGATATACATCATTTGCATGTATATGTATTTTATAAGTACTGGGGAACAAAATATAATATACAGTTGTTTGGTTTTGATCACAATGATTATTGCTATATATGTACACATTCCTCCTCCCCTTTCTCCTGCCTCTTTGTCTCCGAAAATGGTGGGGTGTGGTGGAAGTCCCCTGCATGGTGTACAGAGATGGATGTGAGATATCCCTCATTTGGCTGTTCTGCTCTGCCAGTATTTTGTATTTATATGGGGAGGGAATTCAAAAGGGTCAAGGTGTTGGTCATCTGACACATTAAAAACAATATCTTGGTTTCCTCCATTTTTGGGTTGCCATTGCTACATGGTGCAATTGTGTTATTTATCTGTTTTTAGTAGTTTGATGTTACTATTTAAGCTCTTCATGAGTACAACCATTGTTATCATTTTGGGTATATTTTTTAACAGTAGGCTGTTTTTGGTTGTACCTATGTACTTAATATATTTAATATTTCATTAGAAGGCACAATATTTATTGTTTTTATTTATTTAACATTTGTTTACTGGGAAAGTCTGATTTGAAACAAAGCTAATTTTCAGCGGCGGCCCAGGGAGAAACACTCCAGATGCATGTCTTTGTAACGTGGGAGGAAACCAGAGCACCTAGATGAAATCCACATGAATGCAGGGAGGCCAAAGACTCCACACAGAAGGCATTCCAGCCTAGAATCGAACTGGAGAACCTTTTGCTATAAAGAACAATGCTACCACTGCACCACGGCATCTTTTTATACTGGTTTACATCCTAAAGGTTGTTTCTTCATTTTAGATATACATCATTTGCATGTATACGTATTTTATAAGTATTGGGGAACAAAATATGATATACTGTTGTTTGGTTTTGATCACAATGATTATTACTATATATGTACACATTTATATATTTTTTGTATGCAGAGACATACATAACCCATATTTATTTCCTTTAGCATCATTATTTACATACTTTTATATTTTTGTTAATTTTTAACCATTACTAGTTACAGGAAACAATACATTTCAAAGTAGCTATAGTAGTTCTTTTATTATGATTTATTTACATGGTGTATTCCTTTAAGAACTTTATGATCAATTCCTTCTTAATTAGGATTGAGGTTTTACTGGCTGGATCTCGAGCATGTGATTGTTTTAATGGGATATATATTTTAATGTTTTTTCTTATTTTAATTGACTTACTGTATATGTATATCTGTGTGTGTGTGTGTGTGTGTGTGTGTGTGTGTGTGTGTGTGTGTGTGTGTGTGTGTGTATTTTTCCTTTTTCTTTTTTAACTGTATTTTCACTGCAACCATAGATTTTTATACTATATAATACCTTTGTTCTTCAACAGTATTACAAATTGTGAATGCATTGCCTTCATCTTATATTGTTGTCATGGAGCTTTTCTTCCCGAGACTCCACTGAAAATGAGCTCTTCTTGGACCAATGAACTATCCCGGTAAACAAACTGTAAAATAAATAACAAAAAAAATTAACCTTTTATTGATGTTCTGATGAAGTCTCATGTTGTCTGTGGGAAGTAAGCATTATACATATTTTTTTATGTGCTCGACTTACATTTAACTGTATTAGCAACTCCTTTTTGGTGTTCTTGTTTGGCTTCCTGATGAGATTATGCAGTGGATACCCTTGTTTCTTCATTGTTGGGACACAGCCAGGGTAGTTACTGAGTACAGAAGTTCCATACTTCTTACTTTACTCCAGGTAGCAGTTAAGGCTGCAGCTAAACCAGCTAAGTC
Organism: Protopterus annectens; assembly: GCF_019279795.1. Taxonomy (NCBI): domain Eukaryota; kingdom Metazoa; phylum Chordata; order Ceratodontiformes; family Protopteridae; genus Protopterus; species Protopterus annectens. Next base: position 986,941,661 of record NC_056725.1, on the reverse strand, counting down.
CCAAGCAGAATAACAGAACAGATAATCATTTTCTATATCCATGCCTATCTACTAATGTTCTGATGCTACAGACAGTAACGGACCTCAACTTGTCAGAGGTCTAATCTAGAAGAATGTATGCAAATAGAATGGCTAGGCTTGTTAATATTTCATGCTCACTTTCATTTCAAGCCAAATAAATGTCTACTTTTCAACATTTCTCCTTACAAAATGGTTGAATAACACTGTTTTATCTGTCATATTTCTAGTTGAATATGCTGGAACATCTCTCCCTTTTCACTGTGAATGCCATGATAGTTACCTTAAAGTGGTGGTGGACCATATAATGAGATTTATGGACCTTGGAGATACTATGTACTCCTGTTGCTTTCCTCTCTATGTCGTTCTCTCAATTTTGTATATACAGAGATTAAATTAGCATTTTGGGCTATGGTTAATCTGGCCTTCAAGTGCATAGATTATAGTTATACCTTCCATGGAAAATGTGAGTAAATACCAGTAACTATTTGAAAGGTTGAGACCCACATGATAGAGTCCAATAATATGGAGAATGGTTGCCTGAAAAAACAGACAAGTATGAGATGGCGATTTTCTCAGAGTATTCCTTTTTTTTACAAGGTGTGGTAATCTTGGAGTTGGTATATATAAGTTCTAGAGGGTTGAGGGTCTGCCCACCACATTGGTGGGTGCCGGCAGGCTTGCCCCTGCAAAAAAGAAGTTTAAAAGAGGAGTTATGCTCAAGATTTACTCTTCTCTTGAATTGTTACTGTTTTTTTTTCAAATGTGTTGGAACTCATTGTTACAAGTAACAATATTTTAATAGGGCCTCACATATATTCCAAGAAAAGCCCCAGTGTCAGTGGTCACATATATTACTGTATACAATTTGTGATAGAAGGAGGCATAAGCAGAATGGTCAGTACATATGTCATTTTAAAGAATTATAAGAGATGTGTTTGAAGCTTAAAAGCCTGTTTATGAAGACAGCACTACACAGTATAAATTACAGACAACTACATTTTCATGCAAGATAGACAGGTAACCTTGTAGCCGCTATACACAAGAAATCAAGGCAAAGCCAAAAATAATGGGAACAAAGGCTTAAAATTAGAGACATTTTAATTATTGCTCTTATAAACTTAGAAAGTTACTAGGATAACAGGTTTTGCATGAACACATTATTTTCTGACAGTTAGACAGTTTGAAACTTAAATGCATGTCATTATTTACTGACTTTGTTCGCCAATGATTTGGCAGAAAACCACAAGTTTTATGAGGAAAGACTAAAAATATGAGTAAAATATGGACGGTCTATGAAAATCTGGACAGTTGAAAGATAACAAAACTCAGAGTATGCAGAGTTAGACCTAAACTATAGCCAAATCATCAATGGTCTTTGAAGGTAATATATCAATGAAGTAATAACAAATGTAATCTCATTTTAAGCTGTTTCACAGAATTGTAAAATTGTAACCTTTTCTTATCAATGGTCTAACTCTGCTCCATCGCAGTTGTCACAAATTATTTTGTTATTAGATAATTCATTGAAGAGTAAGAAGTCCTGTCAACCTTTTTATAGAATGCTCAATACTAGAGTCATTATATCATGCTGCCCAAGTCACAACAGCTTGTGAACTGTAGTTTGAGTACACAATTCTTATACTCAAGGTGTTCAATGTATGAACAAATCTGACAGAAAAGTATTTTATGTAGGGGGTTAATGTGCCTGTATCTCCTCATTGTTATAATATTCACTTCAGGATTACTGATATTTAGATAAAGAGTGACAAACAATAAGCAAAGTAACACCTGCTTCACGATTACTCTAAGGAGGGTGAACTTAAGCAACCACACCTTGCAACCTCTTAGAGCAAGAAATCTGAGCGCAGCATAAAATATTTGGGGGGATAAAGATCTAAAAATAGGGAGAGATTTTAAATACTGCTGTTATAAACTTAGAAAGTTGAAGGAATAATAGAATTTGTGTTAGTGTGCATTTTCTGACGTGTAGAAAATCTGAAACTCAAATGTATGTCATTATTTATTGACTCCAGTCCTCATTGATTTGCCAGAAAAATACAAATTTTATGTTGAACAGACCAAAAGTATGAGGCAAAAATCTGGACATTCTGCAAAATTCTGGACAGTAGATAGGTCTGTACATGACAAAAGCATTATTAAGTGAACTAACTCTTGTTCTACAAAGTAGCGAGCAATAAAACTCAAAGCCAATGCGTGTGTGTTTGTGTGTGGAGCTTAGCAGACTGAGCAAGTCAATGTAAGCTAATCTAAAAAAGTAATTCCCTGCAGGAAATTATTCTATTGAGACCATTTTCAATGAAAAAATACAGTTCGGCAATTCTGACAAATACTTAATGAAGTAATAATTTCATAGCATTTTATTGGTGACCTGAAGAATGGAATTCATTAGTCTTGACATTAGTAAGTACACAGATTTAAAAAAAATATTACACCAAAACCTGTCTAGTAGACCTAAGCAATTGCATTTAGTATTGGAATGTTCCCCATGAGTGGGTTTAGCAGTGGTCATCAAAAACATATGAACAACATGTTTTACTCCAAAGCAGCAGTAGAATCTGTGGGTAGGCAGACACAATCTCTGATGTTCAGGAGAAGATGTACCTTTCACAAATCAGTGTATGCAGAGTCTATGTTAAAAAAAGAACATTTTCTGTTGCAAACAATATATTATGAGCGGAAAACTACAACAGCTTCAAACACTTGAAATAGAAGTCAACATCACAGTGAGCATACATGACAGTAAGACCTTTTTGTATGCAGTGCTGGATCTTGCTGACTACTGTTATCTTAAGTTCCAGTTAATCCCATACAACTATTACAGACTTCCATCCTTTTTTTTTTTTTTATTTGGTCAGCCCCAACCATTTTATTTATTTATTTATCTATCTATTTATTTATTTATATTTGTTTTCCATGGTAGAGCACTGATCTCAATGGACCTTTACCAGATTTAGCCCAGGAGCAGTGTCTGATTAAATGAATTGCTCAGAGTCATACAGTCAGGCAATGGAATATGAAGGAATCAAACGTTGTATCACTGGACCACAGAAAACAACTCATTAATAACTCCTTAATCCTCTAAGCTACATACTTAGACATATAATGATGTGGATAATTTAAATGGGGAATTTGATGTGCATCTTGAATGGGCAGGCATAACTGGTCTTAAATTTAATCATGATAAATGTAATTAAAATACAATTTGGAGATTATCAGAAATTAGAGATACAGATGGGGAGAAGAATTTCAAATAGTTTAGCACATTAGGGATCTTGGTACAATTTTATGTAATGATCTTTCTTTTAAATTTCATGTACAAAATGTTAAAGTGAAAGCTTTAAGAAAGATGGAATTAATATTAAGTACAGTTAATACCAGAGTACTTGGCTAGAATAAGATCCACCGAGTATAATTTAATCTTTTGTTCTCTATCACTGATTGATATTGCATGGATTGAGTTAGTTCAAAGGCATTTTACTAAAGGAATAAAGTAAGTTAAGACTTTATTATATGTAGATAGATTTAAACAAATTAATCTTAGCAGTATACTTTACAGAATAGTGACTGGCAAACTGTGTTTGACTCTCTTAAGCTTCAGTAGCTGAAGAACTAAGGGCTGATGTAGATTTAAATTAAAACACACACACACACACACACACACACACACACACACACACACACACACACACACACACACACACACACGTATCACATAAACTCATCAAAAGCCCTTGTGGCTCCTGTTTGATCATTGGCATCTCAATTTTTCATCCAAAAAATATTTGCATGGCATCAGCTAGACATTTCCACATGTATTTCAAAACTCTTAAGTTCTGCAAACACATACATTTTAAGGTAAGTTTAAGTATTAGTAAGTACATTTAATTTGTTTACTTATGGAATAGTGTATTCTTTTGAGCATAACTGCATAGGTGGCAACACAGAACACTGGCAATAAGATTTCTTTTATAGCTGCCTTATTCCAGGTTAATCAAAACACCAGGCAGCTGAATGTCAAATGAATTGTATGCAAAAAGAACAGTGTAGCAGTTATCATGATCTAGTTATCATGATCTGTGTATGAGTCACATATAGTTTATCAGTTATCCACTCAAATATGATGCTTCAGTAAATAAACATCAACTTCTTAGTGTTTTGTGATCAACAACACATCAGCTTCAAAACTTGTATGAATGGGTTTTCCGCTTCAAGAAGATAAAATTCTAGTATTCAAAAAGTACAGAGAAACTGACTCACATATCAGATGTCATGGACTGGACTGACTGTACAGGTCTGCATGTATCAGTTTCTTCAGCTTTTATAACCTGCTTCAGGCATAAATACCAACATTTCTATACAATTGCAGCATTTGCCCTATTGCTGACTGCCATTAACTGCAGAGTAATGCTCCTCAGTCTTCCTTCTAATAAAATTATGTATAATAAACATAATTTCATGGTTTATAGTGCTTTAGCATCACCTACTTACTGTTCAAAACTTGACATCCCACTGACAATCCTGCATACATTTGGAAACCATCTTCCGTCTAGTTTTCTGTTTAAACACTTAGGTTATGTGAATACCACAAATCATAGAAGATCTGTGAAAAGATTCAGGCTATAGAAACACATGGTTATTTGTAAATCCTCATTTGAATATAAGACATTTGAATAATTTTATTTCTAAAAAATATTTTAAAAATTACTGACCATGTTAGTGTGCATGTCATTATAATCCAGGCAGAAATGCCAAAGACATGTAATGTTATTCTAGGTGCTTTTTGTCCTCTGCCTAGCCAACATCAGTTCTCCCTCATCGGGCTTAAGCACAATCATTCTATAGTGATAGGTAATCCTTATATCTGCTAGGCTAAGAAACATTCAGAGGGGCTATCATTCAGACAGATTTTAGAGAATTTGCTCTTACAGCAGCATTCTGGCAATAAGACAATTTGTGTTAGTCCCTAACCCTACCCCAGGGTGGGGGTGGTGGGCTGCCTGCATCATTGTGGGAACTTGCAATGATCCCCTCGTGGCTATGGCTATGCAGTGGTTTGTTGAGTTGAAAGGATGCCCACTGCAATGCCACCCTTCCTCTGAGAAATTGTAGTTATGTACATCTGGTTCTAACCTGCTGGTCATGGCCATTCTTCACTGGCAGCAGCATCAAGTGCCAACCAGTAATCAGACTTGGCTCACTTAAGCTATAGTTAGGGCCTTATCCCTTTGTGCCATAGCAGTGACTGAGATATCTAATTTTACAAATATTTCAAAATTAAACTTAGACCAACAGTATTGTATGCATGTCTGAGAATAAAATGCTGCATTCTGCAGCACAATTCCACAGAACAGCCATTATTCTGTATAGAGTTTGCACATCATGCAGTAGATTCACTATGCTTGAAGTCTAAGGAGAGTGCCAGACACACACACACACACACACACACACACACACACGCACACACGCACACGCACACGCGCACACACACACACACACACACACACACACACACACACACACACACACACACACGCACACACGCACACACACACACACACACAGACTTTGGGCAGTAGATTCACTATGCTTGAAGTCTAAGGTGAGTGCCAGCTATATCAAAACTTCTTTAGCATGGCAGCCATACCTCCCAAATGTGAAGATTTACACAGAATGTCCGGATTTTTGAATCATATTTTTGGTCTATCCCTCAAAATTTGTGGCTCCCTGGCAAATCAGTGGGATGATATGAGGATAGAAGTCAGTAAATAATTACATAAATTTGAAGTTCAGATTTTCCATCCTTCAGATGAAATTCTTTCATGCTATCACAAATTATGTTATTCTAGCCACTTTCTAAGTTATGAAAAGCATTATTTAAAATTGGACCCTGTTTTTAGGCCTTTGTCCCCCATTATGTCAGGCTTTGTTCAGATTTCTTGTGCTAAAAGGTTGAGAGGTATGATGGCAGCTAATTTAGTGTATACATTTGCATGGATGATCTGAACATTATTAAAGGCCACTACATAACTAATAGTATGATAGCACTTTGGGCTTCTCTTATGTTAGTCATGGAGTATAAAGCAAAATGATATGCAAATGAGAAGTGACATCTAGCATTGTTAGACCTGCTGTTCAAAGGACCACAGTTATAATCCTTGGACTTTAGATGGAAACGCATATATAGACAGATAAAATATTTAAAATACTCACTCACAAAGTTCAAGATGGACTGTCACGGAGCAGTATGGGAAAGGGAAAAGTAGAAACATGGAAAGGAAGAAAAAGACTGCGGTGGTGGTGCTACGGTAGCGTTGTCGCCTCACCGTAAAATGTTGTCCTGTTCGATTCTCAGCTAAAGTGTCTTCTGTGGAGACATGCGTGAATGGGCGTACCTTCGTTAAAGGTTGTGCGTCAGAACTGGCAACTCAGCACGTAAAAATCTACTGCCAATCATTAGTGGACTGGAGTTCCGCTGTGGCGACCCCTAACCGGGAAAAAATCCAAAAGACACAACAACATGGAAAGGAAGAAAGAGAAAAGATGAGAGAAAGAAACAAAGAATTAAAATTAATGCATGCAACTACTCTATGTGGCTCTTTATAAGCATGGTCATGACTCAAAACACACTGCTCACTACTGCTTTTTATTTCTAGATATTTCACTGCACATTTATCAGGTTAAAGCGGAGTCTTATGCCATTGCTTCCTTGTGCTGAAGTTACTGAGACAAATCCTCCCATCTCCCAAAGGTATGTGGTAGGCTGATTGGTGAAACTAAATGGTCCTTAGGTGTATTTGGTGTGCATATGTTATGTTGAAAATGGTTGGCAATCTACTTCCATTCTTACCCAGTAAACTGCCTGCATGGTGACAGTTCTTCATAGGGTAACTCTAAGAGTCAGATGCATTTCACAAGCATGAACAGCAACTTAGTGATCTAATTAAACTAAATCATATCCTATGTTGACATCATGGCAAGATAGATGACTTCAAGGTAGTATGATGATGAAATATTGCTGCATTGGTTCTCAGACCCTGACAATGTCAGCCTCCCTCAAACTACAGATACGTTCTGAGCTCTCCATAGGTTCATAAGTTCATAGTGTGTACTTGGCTAATGACCTGAAGGGCTTATTTAAAGCTAGTTATGCATCCCAAGTCTCTGGCAGGCTCTGATACCCTTAGTAAGTGTAAGCAGACTGTTGGAAGATGAAATATTTAGAAGCAGGGGCTTGGGAGATGTACAATTTACAGGCTGCTTGTGTCCATTGGCGGCATAGGTGCACAATTTCCTGTTCCCTATCCAATTGCCCAAGTTACAGTTGAATTTGGGTTAGGGAAGAACTCTGCCTAACATGGATGAAGAGTCTGTTCCAGAGAAGGAGTAGTCTATGGGATACATATCTGTCTCTCCAGCAGGTCCTATGTATAACACAGGGAAGGTTTAAGTCTTTAGAAAAGGTAATTCTGCTGCTGGTTGTTTTACTGATATGCAGTAGGTCCATTAGGGTGGGGTCTTATAATGCCCAGCATACCAAGCATAGATCTCCCCTCAACTGCCTGTAGGAGACATAATACAGGGATAGGGCCTTGAGGCATTCTGCATAGGAGAAGCAGATCCTTTTAGTGAGGAATCTCAGTGGATATTCCAGCTGTTGGATGTGCCAGGTTAGGTAGATACCAGAGGTATATATCTTCTACCTTATAGACAAGTACTAAGCTAACTGTCCTTGAGGCCACTTTAAGCCTTGTCAATTTCCCTTTCAAAGGTGAGAATTAAGCCCTGCACTTTGTGTATGCAAAGTAATCATATTACTCATAATACCTTTCTATCAATTTTAGATACTGAATAATTAGTTTGGGTCTCCTATATGAAAACAAACATAATGCACTGCATAGAAACAAGCTGGCTCACCCCATCCCCAATTATTTAGCAAACCACACATTCTGAAAAAATGCTATTGTACAAAATTTGTAACTGTAAACAATGATAATCCAGTTTTCATTTAAATTCTAGTACATATGTACACAATTGCATGAATGACATGACATGTGCCTAGATATATCCATTACTGATATGGAAAAGCTATCACTAACAGGAATGCTGTCAAGTGACATGAGACAAAGTTCATTGTTATGGCATTTGTTTTTGTTGTTTTGGTCACGACATTGACTTTCATTTTGAACAAAAGTTTTATTTTCCCTTTCATCAAGATACAATTCATGCATGCTGGATGAGCCTTGGAATAATCTTCCAGTAGACATTGGCATGGGCACTATGAATGTGTGTTTTGTTAACTGTTAACTGGAGCTCTTTGTGAAGAAGTGCAAATGATCATAGGTTCATAAGTTTATAGGTTCATAGGAGATTACTAGGTTAATGGCCAAAGAGCCCTTACAAGCCTAGCAGTTTTACCCTGATTTTACCTAATTTGCTATCCCTATGGGAAAGGTAACTAGGGTTAGCAAGGTGGGGTTTTGACAATTTTTACAGACTGCCTCGTCAAATAAGAGACATGGGTGCCACCCCAGGAGTGAATGTGTGATTTTCCATGCATTGGTCTAGATTGCACTTGAAGTTCATCAGAGGAGGGCTCTATTTCATAGAAAAAAAAAGCCTAATCCAGTGGATCTGGAACACGTATCTGTCTCTCCAGCATGATCTAAAAATTTACTGCTGAAGAACATCACATAATCACCATACACATTTTACAAGGTTACACACAGGCTTTTACATCTTTGAAATAAGATTACAGGACATGAGATTCAAATCTGCAGCTGTCATGGACATCCAAATTTTAACCTTGACACTTACCTGCTTAGCTAATCCATTTTGATATAATGTGACATAATATAACAGTAGATATCCTGGTAGAACTTGGAGTTTCTTTGGAGTTTGGGAGTAGGGAAATACCAAATGTGTGCTTAAAAAAGATGTAAGGCTAACTGCCACTGCGCTGATATACCACACTATTCTTCTGAAATATGCTGATGCCAAGACTGACCAAAATGCATGGTCTTAATGACATGGAAACGGGCTGATGAGAAGTGGACACAATACCTTGCAGAAAGTACTAAAAATGCCTCGTTCATAATACCGTATGTAATTCTAAATGCTCTTGGTCAAGCCAGCTATTAATATTATGGGAATATAATAAAGAAGAACAATACAAATGATGACAGGAATGGCAGTTAAATTACAAAAACAGGGTCTAGCCTCTGGGGACATATGGTAGCATGGAAGGAGAGGGTGAGGGAAACATGAATCTAACCTGTAGGATCCTTGTGGTTGAATTCTTAAGGAAATACTAAAGTGATACCCTGAAGGTACTTTACTGGCAGGAGAAATGGGACGATGTATTTATTATTTACTAGCACTTGCTTAGAGGGACTGTCCATCTGGGTATAAACTGTCTCTTTTCAGCAGAGGCACTGAGAGAAAAGCTCTAAGTATAATACATGGACATAAGATACAACAAGGTAGATAAAATATTTCAGTGACTTTAAGTAATTTAACAGAATGAATGGAAATAGAACAGATATAACACATAAACAATTTTATAAAACAATGCATATTATACATATCATAACATGTACATAACAGTACATATCAATGCATCTTTTCATAGGTGATGATTAATCAGGGATCATAAATCATACTATAGCAAACTACAATCTGAACACTTATCCAACCCTAGAAAATTCTGGAGCTCCATCTCCACTCTCCTTCACCCTGGCAACAAGGATAACCCATGCCCAAACCTAAATTATACTGATCTAGAAACTGCCTCTCTTTTTCAATAACTTCTTTGTTGACTCCATAGCTAAACGTACTACCACCTTCTCTCACTCCTTTTCATCTCCCCCCCTACAAATCCTCCTATATATCCTTCCAAACTGACCGGCCTTACCCCAAATTTTAACTTCTATTCAGTCTCTACAAACAAAATAAAAAACTCCTCCTCCAACTGAAACCATGGTCCCCTGCCCCTGCCAACTTACACACATCTTTCCTCAAACTGTCTGCAGATAGCATTCACTACCCCATCTCCAGCATAATTAACAGATCCATCCGAGAATCATATGTCCTCTCCCTCAGGAAGCATGCTTATATTATCCCACTCCACAAAGCAGGCAAAAACACTGACACTTCTAACTTTCGGCCCATAGCCATCCTTTCACCACTGTCAAAAATCATGGAGAAATGTATTCAATACCAAATGACATCTTATCTGACCCAAGACAACCTACTAACCACAACACAGCATGTCTTCCATCCCGGGCATAGTACCATCACTGCCCTTCTCTCATTTCTAGACTCTATCAACCTTTCACGTGACTCTGGCAAAATTGTCTCAACTCTGTTCCTTGACATCTCCAAAGCCTTTGATACTGTTTCCTGCCCCTTACTCCTATTCCAACTCTCCTCTCTCAACCTCTCCCCTCCAACTATTGCCTGGTTCACTAGCTACCTCTCTGAAAGACAACAAGCCGTAAAATGGAATAACTCATTCTCTTCATTTCTACATACCCCAACCGGTGTTCCCCAGGGTTCTGTCCTTGGCTTCCTCTTCTTTAACATTTTCATAAATAACTTCCACCAGTCTCTCTCTGAGACCACACCAATTCAATATGCTGACAACTCAACTATTATCTGTTCAGTAGACACCCCCTCTGACCTTCTTCACAAAACTCAGTTAGCCTTCTCTACTACCAAATCTTGGATGCATAGAAATCACCTCGCCTTAAATGCCAATAAAACAAAGCTAATGCTATTCACCCCATCCAAAAACACCAAAATAGACAAAAACTCTTTTACAGAAACTGCTCAGAATATTACCCCCATAGAAATAGTCTCACATACCAAACTGTTAGGTGTCATAATCGATGAAAATTTAAACTTTGGCATACACATTCAAACTAACATAAAAAAAAAAAAAACTAGGTCTCCTGTACAGATACAATCTGTACCTCTCTCCTCCTACCAGACAAACCCTTACCTCCTACCCTCTCTTATGTATGGTGCTCCCTTATTCACTAATCTTCAGCTTGGTTTACAGGCCAGGTTGGAAAACTGCTACAACAAGATCTCCAAATTTGCCACCTACTCCAGAAACATATCTCACCACTGCCTTTCCCTGCACTCTCTACAATGGCATGAGCTTCCTAACTACCTCAAACTTCTTAAATTTACCACTGCCCACAAACTTATATTCCAACTTTCTAGCTGTCCTTCTTTCTCCACCTCCGTAGCCCCATACATTCCCAACTATCCACTTAGATCTGAAAACTACAATCTTCTAAAAATGTATAAATGGGAATGTTCCTGTTCACCTACTACATATCTCCTTAATACCATTTCCCAAGCACTACAGCTTACATTTTCATCTTCAGTGTTCATCTACTTCTGCATCTACTTCCTCTGCCTGACACTTCTTTACCCCACCTTATCCCACTCCCTCTCCACTAAAAACAATTTTACCTCACCTTCTCCCTCTATTCAGATTTCTCTGGACCCCCCCCCAAAAAAAAGTTTATAATTTGCAATTACACTTTGTAAATATCACCCACTCTATATACTCATATATTTACTTTGTATATATTACTTAGTCAATTGTATCACATTGTTTTTTCTTTTTAACTATGCTTTTCAACACTGCATGCTAACTACCATTGTTCTTGAACTCTGTATATCCATCTATGTTTGTATTTATAACTATTGTACAACTGTCAATATCTGTAGAGCTTTTCTCCCCAGGCCTCCACTGAAAGCGGGCTGTTCAGGCCTGGTGGACCACCCCAGTCATCAAATTGAAATAAACAAATCCATATATAAATAAACTGAAATCTGCTACATGAGTACAGTAATGGTTAAAAAAAAAGTGGAAGGAATGAAAAGAAAAATTCAAATATAACACCATGCTTTTAATAGGTGAGGTTTGCAGAAGTAAAGTATTTAAGAAACAAGTTAATTAATGTGATAGTTATACAGTAGTGTGCAGGGCAAGTAAGCTAAAAAACAAGTCTGAGAGGCAGCACCAAGGAAATGGGTAGAGGTTGCAGCACAGAAAGTGGTTGTATCATGCATTTGATGTGGTAGAGATGGTGCTAGATGATTAGCAGATAATATAAGTGAGACATTTGGCAAAGGTTGAGTAAGAAGATATAAAGTTATTGGTGAGAAGAGAGACTGTAAAGTGCCTGTGCGTGGTCTCTCCCTAGGTAGACGGAAATACACAAGGTATGTGATGGGAAAAAGGACAAAGGTAGAGGGGAGACAAAAATTCAGGTAGATATTGGAAGGGAATAGCAAGGTGTAATAAATGTAATGAGGATATGAGGAGAAAAGTTGGAGGTTGTAAGGAAAGGAAAGTATGTGTTTTGGAAAAAAGGATGACAGAGATACAGGCTGTAGTCATAATACATCAGTGTAGTTTCTTTAGATAAAGAGAGGGTAACATAGCTTAGAATACACTGTGTGGATGGATAGGAATTTTCATCTATCCTGGAGCTGTACAGGAAATGCAGATATGTGTTTATTAGGTGTTTTATTGGTTTACCTTTAAAATGTTGTCAGTTATTTGTGAGATGCAACATGTGCAAAAGGCACTTGTCAAAGTTTCGTTTTAGAGGAAAAAAAGGTACTTATGTATTATCGCAACCAGATTTCAGAATGGCCAGAAATCAAAGTGTTGCTGTGTAAACATGTTTCTTAACCATGAAAGGCGTGTGTAAGCAAGTCAGTAGTAGTAGTGGGTAACTGTGGATATGAGTGCCCAGGAGGAACAACAGTCAATTTTTAGGATCATGTGGGGTGTGTCTCATTTGTTCTGTGACCTGCACAGTGCTACACTTCTTCGCAATTCCAGCCTCAGCAAAGCCAAGTTAGCCCGGGACATACCATCTAACTGTTCATGGCCAGTAACAACTACTAAGTGGCAGGACAGTGATCCCTCACTGACTGCTCCGTTTATCGGTAGCAGAACTCCTGGGCCAGGGGTGTCAGATGTAGTATGTGTAATGTCTTTTCATTGGGGGTACTTCTTCATAATTCCTGAAATGACCATTTCAGTGTCTGGGAAGGCAGTCGTTTTACCTTAAGATGACAGGTGCAGTAATAAAGGAAACAGTCTTCCAGTTAAAAATGTACAGCCATTTAAACATGAAATATTATGTTCTTGTCTGCTTTAATAATACCTACACTTCTGGAAACTTGACAGGTTTCACTGTGGCCAAGCACATTCATGCCCCTGGAGACACAGGAAAAAAAAAGTACGGTAAATACGGAGACCCAGAAACAACAACGGCTCATTCTAAACTCATTCCTCCCTTGTGCTCTGCTCTTTCCAAATAATGATTAACATTTGGGAGAATTGACACAATTGACCCACAAATTAGGGACAGCATTTACGAACTTTTTAGAAAGTGGAGAAATCGCTACTTATGTATTATCGGCTTGCTTCCAATCTGGATGCGATAATACCTAAGTACTGAAAAAAATGTTGAATCCACAACAGCAAAAGTACCGTAACACTCTATGTTGTGAATTCGGCCTTCTGAGTGGAGATTGCACTATAGTGGGGATTGGGAAATGTACCCTTTCCCTCACTGTAGTGCAGTCTTGATGTTTGTATATATAAGTAACACGGGGTGTGGGGGGTGCGCGGGGGCTTGCCCCCTTGCAAAATGTTCATAGGTAAAAACCTAGAAGTCCAGGTCATGTCAGAGAAAGTTGACATTCCTGAATGTCGACTTTCTTAAAGTGACCGGCTTGCACATGTGAGTGTGTGCAAAGTCTCGTTTTTGTTGTTTTCTTTTAGTGTTTTCGGCATTTTGGTTCGAGTAAGTGAACACTCGAACATATCGTTTTCAAAATTTTAAACGTAAACTGTTTTATCACCTCTATGATATGGAATGTCATACTTCTAGCATCCTACACACATCTTGCATTCCAGAGAGCATTTTTTGAAAAATAAACTTAAAAACCATATGGTAAACAAATGTAAATATTTTGTGAACAGTAAAAGTTATGAAACTGTACAAATAACATTATCAGTAAAAATTATTCTTTACAGTGATTAATAGTCAGTACACTAGTCTTTTCCATAAATTCAGCAATATATTATAATGCACACAAACCTCAAATTATATTTTTCTAAACTTTCATAAATTTTCATGTCTTGAGAACTATACCACCAAGACATATATTTTGTAACTTTTTTGTTAACCAAGCATAAGCTTTCACGTGATAACAAGAAATTCCTCTATAAGTTCATATTTATTGAGATAGTTACAGAAATATGAAAACATATGTTTGATTGTATAATTAACAATGCAAATAATACTGGATATCTCCTAAGATATGCAACTTACAGTGCAAATATCAAAGGCAGTTTTTTCAGTAACATTTAAAGCTTCACTTAATGTCATGCAACAGTTTGGGAGTCACTTGATTTCTGATGCACTAAGTAATATTGCTTATTTTCATAATTCTGAACAAAAACTAGTAATATTTATAGTACAGTGTACTATAAACCAGAATTTCCAGTGAACTGTCCTGTCTCCCACATCGGTGTTTCCCACTATACACCTCAATGAAATGTAGCTCACTTAGTTATGAAAATGAAAATGTGAAAATATTAACATAAATATGAAACTATGAATAATAAGTGGCAAACAAAGATTGATTTCTCCCACTGCAGGACATCCTAGACTCACATATTTGTGTCATTTTGTTAATAACTTCTTTCCTTTTCTAATACTGCCTATTATTAACTGCTAAGTAATTTAGTTAAAGAAGACAGACCCAAAAAAGTTCTGAATGCTATAAGGAGGTATGGGTGCAAACTGGAAGTATACAAAAAATGTGTTATAGGCTTGAGTGCGTTAAAATAACATACCGATTATTATGAATGCAACTCCTTTTTTGGGGTTTTTATACTTCTGAAAATGAATTGTGTTTCTGCAGATTTGGTAAGGGTAAAGAAGTTCATTTTCTGAGCTTGCACAAAACTCAGTTTCAGTATGTTCAGAACAAGCATGAGAAAGTGTACAGTTAATCTTTATTTTGATTTCACTGTGAGAACACAAACATTTTATGTAATTTAATATTTTGGTGCTAATCACTCAATGTTAGAATTTGCATTACAGTGCTTACTGTGTTCTACAGAATGCCTTTTCTCAACAATGTGTATTATAACTATAGAGCAGTGTTTCAGTTACAAAACACAGTGCTATAAAAGCAGCATTTTGTGGTTATGTGTCATAATAGTTGGCGTGGGATGACAGTGTGGTTTATGTTGTCAATTTGATAATAAATGGTTGGTCAAAATCAGACAAAACTATGTGCCTGATCTGCTATAGAGCTGTGTACATATGAAGGGACCATGGGGCTTTTGACAAGCATGAATATTGTTATAATGGTTATATTATGTGAAAAAACTACTTTAATACATTTAGAAATGTTTCACTTAATATTTTAATTTATTAAAGTGCCTAAGCTATATATGTGTGTATGGGTCTACTTCATAACGTTGAAGGCCCACATACTCAAATTACATAATATCAAGATGATAATAGTGAAAACCAGTTTACTCAAAATCTGAAAATAACGAAACCTGGAACATAAAACTTTTCAACCTACCATAAGTCTGGTTTTCACTTAAAGAAACACTGCGCTGTTTAAATACAGCCTACACTAAATAAGTATTAGCTGTTTTGCAGGGGGGGCTGTGTCCCCCACCCCCCTCTAATTTATATATACCAACACCAAGATTGCACTACAGTGAGAAAAGGGTAAATTTTACGATACTCACTTTGCTGCAACCTCCATTTCAAACTGCTGATACATATTTTGTGTAGGCGGTATTTAAATGGAGCAGTGTTCCTTTAAGTGAAGAGCAGATTTGTGGTAGTTTGAAAGGTTTGATTTTCTGGGTTTCGCTACTTTTAAATTTTGAGTAAATGGGTTTTCGCTATTATTGTCTTGATGTTATGTAATTCGAGTATGTGGGTCTTCAACATCATGAATTAGACCCAAACACACACACACACACACACACACACACACACACACACACACACACATATATGTATACGTACAGATATATACATGAGTAAATATATATATATATATATATATATATATATATATATATATATATATATATATATATATATAGCTTTACTATCAAAACATGAAAAATCAAAACAATTTCCACTTTTTGATGAAATTTATCTGAATATGGTAATACCAAATGATCAAAATGTTGGAAATGGTAATCATGGGATCGACATTCGAACATTGGAAGTTCCAATGTCGAAATTCTGTGTTACTTGTAACGTTTTTGTAGGGGGGCAAGCCCCCACCCCCACCCCCTGGATATTATATGTTCCATCTCAGAGATTACACTACAGTGAGAAAAAGGATAAATTTCCCAATCCCTACTGTAATGCGATCTGTTATTACAACTTCGATCCCATATTAGCGAATGCATGCAACTAGGGTTGCCACCTTTTCAAATGCCCAAAGTGGGACATTTGTGATACAAACATCAGATTTTGCAGGCCAAAACATACCCACAGTCAGTACAAAGGACAGAACTTCACTTTTTGCCTAACTAAATAACTGTTTTATGCAACTATTATTTAAAATATAGGAAATAATTTTGCCCTAAAATCTCAGGCCATTGGCTATTTTTACAATTTTTTTTGCAGGACACAACTGCCCAAAGAGGGACTGTCCCTCGCAAAGTGGGACAGGTGGTAACCCTATATGCAACCATTCACTAATGAGGATTTAAACATTTCCAGATCGGCATTACGGAAACCAGAAAACATGCATTTGACCATCCCAGTTTTGTGGAAGTGCCGTTCCACATTTTGATAGTAAACCATATATATATATATATATATATATATATATATATATATATATATATATATGGGTCTACTACTAATGACCGAAACGACGATTCCCCGACAGAAAACTCACCGACGCCAGATGACCGACAGGTAAGTGTACCGACAGGGTGATTTGCCGACAGCGGAAAGACCGACAAGGGAATGTGCGATCGCGACGCGGTAAGTGTGCGATGGTGATGGAGTTAGGAGCGGTCAGGTAAGTGCTCGAGATTGTGGGATGTCGGGTTAGGCTGTGGGAAAGGTGAGTGTGTGTTCGTGTCGGAGGTATGGTTCGGGTAAGGTAAGTGTGTGCTAGTGAGGGACTGTAGTTTAGGGACGGGTTAAGTGAGTTAGGGTTAGGGTGCAGGTAGGTGATGTGTGCGTTAGTGTCGGAGCTTGGGCTAGGGGTGGGTTAAGTGAGTTAGGGTTAGGGTGCAGGTAGGTGAAGTGTGCGTTAGTGTCGGAGCTTGGGCTAGGGGTGGGTTAAGTGAGTTAGGGTTAGGGTGCAGGTAGGTGAAGTGTGCGTTAGTGTCGGAGCTTGGGCTAGGGGTGGGTTAAGTGAGTTAGGGTTAGGGTGCAGGTAGGTGATGTGTGCGTTAGTGTCGGAGCTTGGGCTAGGGGTGGGTTAAGTGAGTTAGGGTTAGGGTGCAGGTAGGTGAAGTGTGCGATAGTGTCGGACCTTAGGGTTAGGGTTTGGGTCAGGGCTAGTGTGTATGCTATGTAGTGTCGCGTGTTGTTTACGTTCCGTGTGTCGGTGTAATGGTGTTCGGTGTTTTGCGTTGTCGGGTTTGTGTCGGGTTTGTGTGTTGTCGGTCATCTGGCGTCGGTGAGTTTTCTGTCTGGGAATCGTCGTGTTGGTAATTAGTAGTAGACCCATATATATATATATATATATATGTGTGTGTGTGTGTGTGTGTGTGTGTGTGTGTGTGTGTGTGTGTCTGTCTGTGTATCTGTGTGCATGTATATAGTAACAGATGTCAACATATTGCTGTAACAACCATCAACAGAAGGCTTTTTAATTAATTATCCCTAACACTTTTAGATTACGCTGCTAATGTTATAGTGCCCACTAAGAGTTCGGTTAGGTAATGGCAATTTAATATCTACCTGTTTTTATTAAGAATATGTCATATTAAGAACAGAAAAAAAAACTAAACTTCTGCTCCCTTTTTTCTTTAACCTCTGCTTCAACCACAAGTTATGTAACACAGAGTAATGTGTGTTTCTGCATTAAACATGCTTTATAGCAATTGTCAATGGAATGTGCGTTCACTGATTAAGCTTCAAATCAAGAAAGACAGTATGCAGCAGTTCCCTGATATCAAAAAATGCATAACAAGATTTGTTATATACATTTTGGGCTTTTATGCTCTAGGCTCATGTTAGAGTGCACACATAATCATTCACAAAGCAACTCCAGATAAAAGTAATAACTTTAGAAGCATTAATAAAATCATACTCATACAGCTAAATCTGCAAGCACTGCAAAGAATTATGGTTAGGCTACCAAAAGTAACTATTTGTTAACATGATCTCAAAATCGACTCAATAAATTTACCTCAAGAGAGAAAAGAGAATGGCAGCTCGATTACGACTGTCTGCATAACTTGGGGTTCATTTGCAGAAAAACAGAACAAGATAAAAATGCTGAACTTATTGGGTTCTTTTAGTTTATTATTCACTTTTCAGTTCAAACATACACCCTTTAAAACAGAGGGGAGATAGAAAGCAAAACAGTCACTGTCCTCTCTTTTTGTGTCAGAGAAATTGCATATATCTGTTTCAGCATACCACAACCCATATTTTAACCACTTTAGTGTTGCTGATAAGATATTTTGACACCTGTTAATAATACCACTACAAGAAATACTAACATAATTCTTTTTTTCCATTTTTCATTTTAAAAGTAAAACAAACTAGGAGTGAAGAATATTTTTCTGTTCCCCGGCCACATATTTGTTCCTCAAGTGAAAAGATGTGATATTAACTTGCATGCATTTTATCTTTTCCTTCAGCTGCACAACAGATCATGACCTGGCAACATTTGATCTGTCACTGTATGGTATCAACACAGATGACAGTTGCACAGACAAAGCAGAAGTCAGATACCCAACATCTGTACAAGGTGCTAAAAACAAATTCCAAACATATCTGAAAATTGGCAATTCAAAAAGGAATTGATGGTAAAAAATCCAGACTAATAAGGATGTTTGAAAGAAGTGTATAATTAGTTCAGGTCAACATGTAGACAATGTGCAACAGTGAAAGATGTTTGAGTAGTGATTTTATAACAGGAATAAATTCCCTGTGACAGAACAATTTTAAAAATTAAAAACTAAAAGTGCTAGCTGTCTTAGCAGTAACTGTTCCGCTGATGAATAAGCTACTGGTCGAAGAGATTACACCACCTGATGCTCACCATACAGTTAAAGAGTGTCCAGTTAAGTTTCACTACTGATTCTACCTTCTCTTTGATGAGGAAGATACTGATATGTACTTATTAGGCAGAAATTTGGTACTGGCTGTGTGCAGTCTAATTTCTTTGCACATTTGTCCACACAATATGGAAACATGACCTCATTACAGACCAAGGTCTGTCTATCACTGGACACACGTGCGTCTGTGAGATCAAAATGCCATATGGGTAATGCATAAGAGGTGTTCCAGACCATCATCTATCATTTGACAAAGAAGTTTCCTTCTTTCATGAGGAAAAAAATCACACAAAACTGCTACCAACCTCATCTGAGCACACTGCACTCATGGAATTGTTCTGTGAGGTAGCAATCATCTCATGCATTCCCATGGCCCTTACATGCATTACTATACAGCTACCTCAGAGAAACAATGGCCAGTGATACATCAACTTGAAGTGGTGTCATTGAACACCAAACCATGTCTCAAGGGTGGCCAGATCTCAGACCATGGCTTAACTCCCTGACGCTGTTGATAATTCATGTATATAGCAGACCTGTTTCTTCAAACAATGGTTTACAACTGCTGACACTACAGAAGGACATTTAATGGATGAGTACATGATGAACTGCAAACCATTCAGTATGCATCTGCACACTGCAAATATACACTACCATAACCTAACATTAACCTACCTTTCTCTCTATCAGATAACAGTGCAGATTCCCTAGAGGCTTGAATAAAATAATATTTTCATATTTTTCCATTTATCAAGTGATTCATAGCTAGCATCGATAACCTTTCCTCAAATGAGGTAGCGGAAACTGCTGTACATGTTTCAAGAGATTTTCTAAGATGCAACATTCAGTTTTGTCCAGTAATTACATTCATCTAAAACATTTGTTTCACCTTATATTTGCATCAGACTATCTAGCTGAAATATGATTGTGTTGTTTTTGTAATACCTCTTCTTTTAGATGTATAGTGCCATTCACTTTTCACTGTATCTTTTGTAACTGAAGTTCGATCTGTTTTCATGTGTTTTTTCACCTTCTTATTTTAGGTCCCTTAGACATTATTTCTGCCCACACCATAACTTTTATAAAATCCCACCAAATCAGATCCCCATGGAATCATGCATATGCCACAGCTTTGTCATTATTCACTTGGGAGTGCCAAGCTCATATCCTACCAGCAGTGCCCAATGTAAATGTTCCAATGCAGTTTGTCCACCATAAACCCAATACAATATCCTCCAGGATGAGAGAGTCCATGTGCTGCTTCTTTCATATTCTCCTTAGTTAGCTGCAATAGCTTTCTGAGCTGCTACTCGGGACACAAAATTCATAGTTAGGGATTTATCTAACTATGACATGGAGCTGTAAGATAGTACAAGCATGCATTGTATTAGTTATAAAGTTAACATGTCTTTTTCAAACATTTTTTTTTTTTCAAATAGCAAATTCAAATTCTAACATTAAAATCTCTAATATTCCATTACTGCAGACTATTTACAAGAAAAAATGTTACCATATTATTAATTGCGAGACAGTTACATTATTCAAAGTTTGAAATCCATCCAGACTGAAAGGAAAAATCGAATTTCGATGAAAATCTTTATTCAAGGCATTTAATAATTGCTTCAGTTTTGTCCAGAACTTATAGTACAAAATTTTGGACATAGGTTTCATTGAAATCACATGTGGTTCTTTATGGCATGTTTCAGTGTTTAGTAGAAACAAATTATTGGACAAAGGCATTTTGTTACCTTCCCATTTCCTTGTGATATTTTTCTTGGCAATGCCCAGTAATGTTCACAATAATAAATATTGATGCTTCAGAATACAGTTCAATATTGAGGCACTAAAGAAGATTCATTTCTTTATGTTAAATCTGTCTGTCCACAAAACCTGCATAAAATGTTTAATTTAAATCAAAGCTCTGCCAACAAACTCTTTATAACATTTTCAATTTTTGATTAAAAATATTAGTAAGATTCTCACTCACAGTATTAAAAGATAAGTTCCCGATGTGGTTTCTCTCCCTGGAGTGCATACTTGAATTATAGAATGCCATGGGAGGCAGAAGCTAAGGTCATTGCAGCATAATTGATAGTTGTTCCACAAGGATCTCACTTTATTGAGATGTAAGACTCTTATTATGATGGAATGAATTGATTTAAAGTATTAGTAATCATTCTGTGAAGACACACTGGTGCAAAAAATAAATAAGTTGGAAACATTAGCAGAATCTAAAAGACGTTTATGATTAACCTTAACATCATTTAAATTCAAAGCATTATTTTCTGTAGAAACATCCATAAAGTTTGTATATTAATTATATAATTATTTTTGCATGAAAATTTAAAAATATTAAAACAAAATCAAACTACCTATTAAATATATACACAGTGCCTCATTTCTTAAATGAATAAATACATAAATATGAGCTCATCTGGAGTAGCATTTTGTTCTGAAAGAAAATCACTATATTATTACCAAGACCATTCATAAGCATATAATTTAGTCCTCTTTTCCTTGTATAAACACAAGGTATTTTCAGCAAATCCTGAATAATTTATAATCGTTTTTCTGATTTAGTAGTCTGTTTTATTTGTATTTATTTATTTATTTGTTTTATTTAACATTTGCTAACTGGAAAAGTCCGACTTGGAACAAAGCCAATTTTCAGTGGAGGCCCAGGGAGAAAGGCTCCAGATGCATGTCTTTGTAACTCTGTAACTGTATTTCTTTGTTTCCTTATAAGATGTTTAGAGTTTACCATCTACCGTCCAAAATTCCTCAACAAAATCCTCTTGTCCTTCTAAAAGTAATCATGTCACCAGTTATTCTATTTTCTGCTAATGTCTGGACAATAATATTTTCTTATATTTTCGAAGCTATATATCTGATATTCCAGTTGCTCAAGCTCTCTCTAGAAGTTTGTAGTCTTTTCTCCCTATTATTTACTTAGAATTTGCTCTGTATAGCAATAAGTCATTTATCATCCTCAGATATTTCAAGAAAGGAACATTTTGTCCATTGTGAGATTTCCCTGTTTTTTAAGTTCCACTAGCACAGTTTATGCAATTAATTTAATGCAGCCAACAAACTGAAGATTTTATATTCTCTGATACATTTGTCTGCCCATCTGATAGCTTTGTAAAAAAGATGTCCAGCTGATGGTTTTGTAAAAAGGATGATACGTTTACCATCTTTATAAGATTCCTTCATAAGGTCTAAGTCTACCTCTTCCTTATTTTCTGTATTGCTCTCCCAGATATAAGTAGCAAAGTTCACTTAATAAAAACATGGTAGTGATAAGTGCATGGAACATTGCAATAAATGAAATGACAGCTCTAATCATCAGGAAGTTGTTGTAAAGAGGTAACATATAAGTAGAGGGTCTATATTATATCATCTAATGCTTAAAAAAGTGAACGCTGATTGATCAACCTAATTTAAGTGAAAGCTTACAATCTCGAACTGTCAGATCAGCGATTTTTTTTCCCAGGGAAAAAAATCACTGATCCAAAACACATACACACAACGCAAGCACACCAAACAAACAGAAATCCACACACATACACCTAAAATCTGATACCTAACCCTACACTAAACTATGCACACACCACTAACTACCCACTTACCTTAACCCAAACCCTAACCCTAAGGTCCATCACTATCGCACACTCACCTCACCTGCTCCCTAACCCTAACTCACTTAAATCCACCCTAACCCTCATGTCCACTCAATCGCATACACACCTAACCCGAGCCCTAACCCTAACTCACCTAAATCACCCTAACACTCACATCCACACAATCGCACACTTACCGGAATCCAACCGGTAACTTTCCACCATAACACTGAAAATACTGAAGCAACAGAAACGGACAACCAAATTCTTTCCCTAGGAAAAAAATTGAGTTTCTGCTGCTTCGATATTTTGCAGTTTCGTGAAAATAAGTTTGATCAATCAGCGTTCACTTTTTTAAGCATTCGAGGATATAATATAGACCCTAAGTAGAGCAAATTGAGCATTGGATGTTTTACTCTAATTTTGGAAGCAAAATATTTGTGCCAAGGATTATCCTGGCTTTCACTGATAGAAAGTTGGAAACTCTCTGGCTCACTCTTATGTTCAATTTTTCTACATTTTTCTATATAAAATTTAAAAGGAATGTATGGTCCATAAAGAGGTCAATAAGTTTGTTTTGAAAGACTTGAAAGGTGTTATTCAGTGAGTCATTAACCTCTAAGGTACCATTTTCTTGCAATGTTTGAGGAGTCTTGAAAATCATTCATGCTACTGTTTTTAGCTTTAGCTGATCAGTTAGTTTGGACTACCCAGCACTACAGATGGATTCTAAGCACATTGTTGTATTGTTTTGGGAGTTCTGAAGATAAAGTGAATGTGCTTATAAAAAACAGCAGTTTCAGAATCAGAGAATTGTTTTATGATATGTTGGGTAGAAAGTTACTGAATTTTTATACATACTTGTCTTCACATTTTTTAAATAATTTATATATACTTTTTGAATGTTTTTTTTTTTTTAATTGAAATGTTGAGAAAACTAACACAGGGATTCAGAATAACCACTTCTGCAATTGTGGCCAAGTCAACACTGTTTGCAATGTGTGCATGATGAGGCTGAATATTACTAACAAGGCATGCAGCCAGGCCAATTTGTGTATTGAACAGCTACTTGTCATGGCTAGTACGGACATGTGTTATGGGGATTGTGTTAGAACAACTCTTGGCCAGAATAAAGTATTAGTAGCTGCTGTGAAACCACACAGATAATAATGAAAAGGCACTGATCTGTACTGGTAACAAGTCAAAAGCTGTACAGTTAAATGTGTTGTGGAATAAAGTATGGTTTTGATTGCTAAAGGTAGAGGACAGTACAAAAATGACAAAAAAAACAGACAGGACACTGCAAAAAGAGCTTCTGGCCAAAGCATGGAGGCAGAACACAGTGGTGAAATGGGTTTGACACATACACACAGA
Source organism: Protopterus annectens (assembly GCF_019279795.1). Taxonomy (NCBI): domain Eukaryota; kingdom Metazoa; phylum Chordata; order Ceratodontiformes; family Protopteridae; genus Protopterus; species Protopterus annectens. Next base: position 986,917,286 of record NC_056725.1, on the reverse strand, counting down.
TATTTATCTGGAATATTTGAACTTAGAAAATGTGAAACTCTGGCAGGATTGGTGAGATTCAATAAAGTAACATAATGTACTGACTTACAACAGTCCTGACATCATTAGTGTTATCAGTGTTCCTGTGCTGTAATATAAACATCATGAAAAAAATCAACACAAAGAAGATTAGAACCCATTACTTTCTTCAAGAGTATTCTACCAGTTACTGACATAGTAAATTCAGCCACAGAAGTGGCATAATGAAGATGTCAGGGAAATATTTATCATGGAATGTTACATATTTGCAGACTGAAAACCAAAACAAAAGACAGGCATCAAGAGGACTGACCCACCACCTACTTTAATGATATTTTATCAAATACTGCATTAACAAGTTGAGCCACAGAAGCAGTTGTGTTGAAGATGTCAGTGAAAGATATATCAGATGAAGGTTAAAACTTCTACAGCTGGAAAGCAGAAAAACAAACAAGGGATTTGAACCCATCACCTACTTCAGTGATATTCCATCAAGCAATGCATTTAGAAGGTGAGACATAGAAGTAGCTGCACTAAAGGTGTCTGGGAAGTACATATTAGCTGAGTGTTTCCCACATAAAATGGAAGCAGAAAAGTCACAAAAGGTATTCAACTCTAAGGAGCATTGAACCCTTAACTGTCTCAATGTTAGCTCTATAAATCACTCCATAAACATGCTGTATCACAGAAAGCTGGTGCACTGAACCTCTTAGAAAATGCACACAGCAGGTTGTTTGTACACATTTACAGTTTGGCATCAGAAAATAATGAAAACAATAAAACATACAATTATGAGAGGATTTCAACACTCAACTCTATGTGATGACTCTCTACATAGCAGCCAGAAGAAAAGCCTCAGCTTCACCTGTTTCAGATTTACCAATTTCTGTGCAGCATACCTCATATCATGTGCATGAACAATGGCATCTGAGGGCAATATGTGTAGGACCTAATATCAATTGGACTTCACTGTTGCTATAAAATGACTAACATCATATGCTGTAGGTTGAACATGGGCATTAATGGTGATATCCATGAACTGTCATACTCTGTAGAAACACAAAAAGGTAAGTTTTCTAGAACTGCTTTTTGAACATGTGTATGGTGTATGTATGTGTTTTTGACCATATTGAAAATGGGAATATATGAATAACTTGAAAAAGAGAAGAAAGCAGGACAGGTGAGCATCAGAAGGTGAGCAAATAAGGAATAAGCAGGATTGAAGTGGGCTAGGAGGCATATACTTTTTTTGTGGGACAGGTGTTCTTTTTTAAGAGAAGGAATTTTGGGGAAGAAATTAAGAGATGTAAGAGAAGTACTTTTTAAGAGAATGAATTTTGGGGAAGGAATTAAAAGATGTAAGAGAAAGGTGCAAGGATTAGGTTAGATGGCAGGGAATGACAGATGTGACTAACAGGGTTTGGGGTAACACAATGATGGAGGGGGCAAACAATGATGGGGATAGACAAATAGAAGGAAAACAATGGTTTAGGGAGGACACAAAACCAAAAGGGGTGGGCATGGGCATAAGAAGGAGGATAGCACTAGGTTGGGGGATAGGAATGAGTGTTTGCAGATACAGACTCTGCTAGTGGACACCCAGAGAATGATTACTTGTCATCTTGAGCAATGTCAACATGTGACCTAGCTCAAAAGTTGGAGTCAGTGCTGGGCAGGGATGCAACTTGACAAGATGCTGGAGGATGGTCTCCTTGTGGCTGGTGTAGGCACCTTATCACCTTTGATGATATCCCAGAAAAGCTCTGTCAAATGCTGATGGAAGATAAGGTTTTATCTCCTTTTAAACTGCTACTGGTGGTTACCACTGTTCTGGCATCTGATACAGTGCTACCTGACACATATTATGCAGGTTGGGTAGGAGGTGTGGTAATAACTATGGCAGACTGGGACCCAGATATGCTAGGTGCTTCAGCTGGTGGTGCTGCTGATGGTGTAGTTGCCATATGTGTAAGAGGCTGATAAGCCTTGCTGGTAGGATGGATGCAAGTTGCTGTGCAGTTGCATATAAAAGTAATATAAATGGAGAGAAACAATAAAAAAATAAAATAATTGTATGTAAGAGGAAGGATAACTGCAAAGAGGGTAAGGGAAGAGCAATACAAACACAATGGAAATAACATTATTAATACTGATACAGTAAAACAGACTAGACTTCTCAAAGCTTTAAGTGATCACACATTTCAGAATCCTGTTATTGTATTTGTATATATATACATGTATATCGACCTATATGTATGTATATATGTGTTTGTGTGTTAGATCTGATGAAGCCCCATTACGGAGTGAAAGTGCTCATATATTTAATATCTCTTATTTTCAATAAAGTAGTATCATTTTGTTTATTGTAAATGTTTCACTACTTTGAAGTCTCAAAAGACCTTATGCAGATTTTGTTGCTGTTTTTCCCTGATTCTAAGGAGTCTTAACCATCAACCTCATTGGTCACAAAGTACCAGTTTTCCTGTGGTTTAAAGTTTTTCCTTAAGGATGGGAGATATTTTGCCTGCTAAGTCAGAAAGACTACTGCATCTCACTACAATAATCTTTTATGTATGCATTATATATCTATATATCTATATATATATATATATATATATATATATATATATATATATATATATATATATATATATGTTCCATGAGCTTGTTATTCAATAAATTTTTGGTAACCCTATATATATATATATATATATATATATATATATATATATATATATATGTATAGGGTTACCAACAATTTATTGAATAACAAGTTGTGGAACCTGCAAAACTCCTACAATTGATTTTTGGGTCTATATTAGATGAACGAAAGTTCATCTTAGCGAACACTCACATGAGCGAAAATTGCGGAACTCGAAACCAGAATTGTGGGATCGCAGTACAATGAAGATGGGAATGTTTGCCCTTTCTTCACTGTAGTGGGATCTCAGAGTTGGAATATATATTTAGCGAAGAGTGTGGGGGGTGCAGCTCCCCACAATTGCAGTTTCGAGTTCCTGGATTTTCACTCATGTGAGCGTTCACAAAGATGAACTTTCGTTCATCTAATATAGACACTTGAGTTTCTTAAAGGCAACCATCCAAAGGATGTCTAAAAAACATATGCATATAATACACACATAAAACACTACTTTTTCTTTACTTGTTGTTTTGCTTTCAGAATAGGTTTTAGAGTAACCTGCTTATTCAGACTTGGATATTTATCTGCTTCTAGTCGAATAATCCATTCATACTCCTTAGTGTATATGTTATTAATATCATCACCACGTCTTATATTAGAGTGTATAACATGTATAACTCTAAAGCTAATCTGACGCGTATCATCATTTTCTTCTATATGTTGAGCTGAGGAGTTGGTAAGAGCATAGGTCTGAGATACGTAGGAAGATATTTACCAACTCATTAGCTCAACATATAGAAGAAAATGATGATACGCATCAGTTTAGCTTTAGAGTTATTCATGTTATACACTCTAATATAAGACGTGGTGATGTAATTAATAACGTATACACTAAGGTGCTGTTTTTATGAACTTGTATGTAAGACACTAAAGAAGGATAGTTTGTATCTGAAAGCTTTGTCATTTTATTTAAATCTTTGATGGTGTGGAGGCTACTTTTTTCTTGCTTGAACCTCTAAAACTGCCAGCACAGCTGATTGAAAATTAGCTAATCAAACATGCTGGCAGTGGTTCTATGTGAGATTGCAATACAGTGGGGATTGGAGAATTTGCCCTTTTTCCACTTTAGTGTGATATCATAGTTAGCATATATAATTAGCAAGGGGTGTAGGAGCACATCATAATGAGTGCAGGTAGTCTTGGCCCCATTTTAAAAACAATGTTTCTTCTTTTATTTGGCTGCTGATTGACAAGGTGTTCTTACTCTGTTGCTGTAAGATAGATGCCACTTTCAACGAATTGGCAGACAACAGTGACCTACTAGTCCTAGGTGTGTGTTACATTATAGTAGTAATTTTAATGCCATCAGAAACATTATTGATTATTGGCAGACAACTCGTCCCAGTGAGAATGTTCTTTGTAATGCACTTCTTGATGCATGTATGTTTTACTTTGAGAGGGAGAAATCTGAAGCAACTATTTATTAACGGGTTGGCTAGTCCTGACAAAATCTTCAGGAGTTTACCTTGTGGCAGATATTCTTTCTACTGCTATATACATAACATATAAAAGGCCTCCAACAATCAAAACACCAAAAAAATTATCTTAAAAAACACTACAGCATAAAAAAATGTATTTTACACAAACTTCATAAGCACTTTCATCTCAAAACTGAGAATTCTTCAGATTCTGTCTTTTTATGCTATAGTGTATTTCTTATATACATTCTAGTAAATCATTCTCCACTAGAAGTACTTTCAAGATTTTTTTTATATTTGAGGTACTATTAAATGCGGCACTCCTAAGGTTGTTTACTTGGCCACATCTGTCTGTGGCGCTTTCTATGTTGGCAGAACTTCATGTCTTTTAAGCAATATATCTATCTCCATCTCAGCAATATTCCGTGTAAAAATAAGTATAATGCATTGTTTAAGCACATTAAAGGACACCCCGAAGCCTGTTTTGTTTTCATGGGTATTGATTACATTCCATTCAAAAATGCAACCTACTAGCTATTGTATAGAAGAGGTACTACATAAGAAGGAAAGACTTTGGATTTTTCTTCTACTGGTGCTGTATAAGTCCTAGTATGAATCAGAATATGTAATTTCCAGTTTTATTTTTATGTGATCATATTTACCCTCATAAGGTTCCTGAAAGTTCAGTACGTGATGTTTCGTATACTATACTAGCACATTATAGTTCATCTAGATGCTTCTTTTGTTTTCAGGGATATTGTTTAGATTCTCCTTAAAAATCCAACTTACTGGATATAGTATGGAATAAGCATTACTTGACCAGTAAATATTTTAATATTTTTTTTCTTTATTGATACTATTTGAATTTTGGTTTATATGTCAATATATAACTTTCAGCTGTATCTACACTTTTATGGCATATACATATTTATTTATATTTTTGTAATTATATTTACACTTTAGAAGTTTCATGAAATTTCACTGTGTGATGTCAATTTTTTTCTATTTGTGCCATTTTAATAGGTGATGGTTATCGGAAGTTATAATTATTTTACCCACTGAGGAAGCCTTTGCAAAAATAGATCTGGGTGTGTTTACAGGTGCTTTTTAATAAACTTTGATACTGCATTTTGGTCCTTGGCTGCTGGATTTTTTGTTTTACTATACATATATTATTTCTAAGTATATATTTTATATGCAGATTTTATTTAATTTTTTCCAGGTGTGACATCATGAACTGTTGGGCACAGTAGGTATGATGAGAACTTCCTGTGGATACACATTTACTATGGCTACAGCAACCCCTATCATAATTCCATGATCTACCTGTGTGAATTTGAGCATATCACCGAATTCATATCTAAAGCAGACACGGTTCCACTGTATAGAATTTAAACATTTTTTGAATTGCTCCTCCATTTTTTTTTTGCCTCATTTTAAATGGCATCTCATTATACAGTCACCAAAATACAGCATGGCCAATCACATTATTTGTCCTCGTCATGTCATTTAACTTGGTTTCTCTGAACAACCTGCATGGAGCCACTCATTGCACAAACTCATTTAGCTTGATGCTGCAACATTTTCTGAATCTGGTCCTGATTGCGATGATTATGGTGTGATATAATCTTGTGTTGATGATAAGTACCATGAATTGGGGACTTGTACATATGTGGTAAAAATCTTAATTTCTGTTGTTTGGATGAGTACCATAGTGGAATAAAATTATGAGCACATAATTTATTTTAGTCTTACTGTAGTGTTTCTACTGTCTTTCTCTTTAAGAGTATGTTATGTGGCTTCAGGAAAGTCATTTAACAAGGTAGTTCTCCCTAAAATGAGCCTCTTGTGTCTTGTGAGTATTATATACTTAATTCTGACATAAAAAAGTAAATCCAAGATCAATATTTCTTGGTCATTTATCAGCAACTAAGTACTAAATTAAAACAAAAAACACAGCCTATAGGTACAAAGGCAAATTCCTTCCAAAGGAGAAAGATTGTGTCAAGTTAAAAAATATACTTAAAGACTATACTAAAAGAAGCAATATTATTATTTAAGGTCCCTTAGCATTTCAGATAATTAAAAGGGCTATAATGGAAGGATGTTAAGGACTTTAAACTTTCAGTTCTGTCATTTAGTTAGTACAAAACTTCAGCTGAGGTCACCATGAATAGTTAAATTATATATGGTTTTATAAATGTTGTGTATCTACAAATTGTTGTTATGTCTCCTCCTGAATAATTATATTTTCCTGCTACTTACTGAATGTCTTGATGCATTTTCCCTATTTTCCCTTGAAACTGTAACTTGAATTATTGATTATAAATGTTTATCAAGGTACACAAATGGCAGTTTTTGCTGCCAACAATGTACTTGTTTTAAAATCATACACAAAGAAAGTGAGAATATATGCAACAGCTTCAATCTCATTTATAGAACATTCAAGGAGAAAGGAGATTACTAACTAAAAATAAAGTAAAGTTATGTGGACGCATTACCATGGTTACCAAAGGAATGAAGTTTGTCCACAGACGGATTTGTCCAGGGGCAAGAAAGGAGTTAGTGTAGGCAGGGGAGAGAAGGGTTAAACATATAGAATAGGTTAGGAGGAAATGAAATCACTAGTGGAGGGGGTTAAGTAAGCAAAAAGTTATGGTATGAGTTCAGATCAGTCTTTTGGCACAGGAATTTAGTGAGTGAGTAACCCCCCACACACACACACACACACACACACACACACACACACATACCCAATAGACCAGTGGTAGGCCTGGTTCAAGTACTGTAAGAAGGTAAAAGTGGAGAATGGTTTAGGTTGCAAGATTAATCCTTTTTCCCCATCCAATATGTTAGACTACATATATGACTACTGTGGGAGATAATGCCAGTTCCCACCAGGGGTAGCAAGAAGTTAATGCTTAAGTGTGGAAGTTCTTGAATGCAGTTTTTATTTATTTTTTTATTATTTATTTATTTATTATTTATTTATTTAACAATTGTTTACCAGGAAAGTCTAACTGGGACAGATTACATAAATGGAAGGCAACAGTCAAAGATATACACAGACGCTGGAAGATAAACACTTTATATAAAAAATTATAGAAACACAGCAAAGCTTTCAGGTATAAACCCTTCTTCATTGCATTCATTTCAACAGTTAAAAACATAATGATTATATAGTGTGGGTCAACATCACATGACCTGCAGCCAAGTAGTCACATGACATATACATAATAAAACATAGTACATTTCATTTCAATTTGGTTTGCTGTAAGAACTTAAGAACAGGTTTCAATGTTATAACATCATTTATTCCTGGCGGTCTATCTGCCTGTAGTCTGGTTATCCACTCATATTCCTTCAACTCCAATTTATTGTTTATATCACCTCCTCTTAATGTTGTTTCAACTATGTGTATAACACGAAACGAAAATCTATGTTCAGCCCCATGTTCCTCTATGTGCTTGTATAGAGAGTTAGTTTTTACAGCTCTGTTAATTTCTGACTTGTGTTCAGTTATTCTATTTTTTAATTTTCTTATAGTTTTACCTATATAGAATGATGGACACTCAGAACAGGTAGCCATATATACCACTGAGGTGGTATTGCAGGTAGCCTTAACATTGAAATTATACACTCTCTTTGTAATCGGATGCTTGAACAGATAGCTATTTCTATCGTGGATATCAGGGCAACATGTACAATTATAACATTTAAATGTTCCTGGCTTAGTGTTGTTACATGCACTTAATATGTAAAAATCCTTATAGCACAATTGCTGCTTTAATGTTCTCATATTTCTGAAGGAAAAATATGGTTTAACATCCAATACTTTCCTTACATCCTGAAAGCTTTGCTGTGTTTCTGTAATTTTTTATATAAAGTGTTTATCTTCCAGCATCTGTGTATAACTGGGACAGATCCCATTTTCAGCAGAGGCCCAGGGAGAAACACTTCAGATCCGTGTCTTTAGGATGTCAGAGGAAATTAGAGCACCCAGGGGAAACCCATGAAAATGCAGAGAACATGCAGGCGCTGCACAGAAGGCACTCCAGTGAAGAATTGAACTGGAGAACCTCTTTCTGTGAGGCAACAATGTTATCAGCTGCACCACTGCACCATCCAGTAGGTAGCCCAGGATTGTTAAAAACATGGCTGTTTTATAATTTGAGTTTTGGTCTGGAATTCAGCATACTCCGATGGTTTAAAGGCAGGTTGTAGTTTCGCTCCCCCAGGTCCATGTTGGGATTCAGGTCGAAGCAGGTGTATTGTAGCATGGTTGGTCATGTATCTCAGCTGAGGGACTGTGATGATGGGAGGGGTTTGGTTTGAGGACAGTTGCAGTAGGTTCAATGTTCATTTGTAAGTATGGTCCATATTTTTTCATGATGAACTTCTTGTACTGGGGCAGGACTTCATGAGTGGTAACAGTTACTCAGTAGCTGGTGCATGCATGGCTAGTCCATCCTGCAGGGAACCACACATTATGGGAATCATATTAACAAATAAATAAATATAAAAAGTAAACTAACATAAATATAAGTGGTCACAGGCTATACCATGTGGTTAATTAGGAGAAAATGTAGCATAAGCAAGATAACAGTTTTAGTTACATTATTAAGCAAGTCTCATGGGGGAAGGAAGATATGTTTTGCCAGGTATTCAGTTGGAGAGGAGGGCACTGATGTCATTTATTCTGAAAAAATAGAGACCAAATATTGTTCTTGAAGCACTGGATGATTGTACACATGTTGCGGACAGGCGTCTGTCCCTATTGTCATTATTCACCACCATTTTTGTTGATGGAGTCTGCACCAGGGCTTAAATCCATTGGCATTTTGGGTGGATAATGAGCTGATTCATGGGCAGGCTGATCTTCAACATTTATTCAATTATTGGCTTCAGGGCTTGAAACTGTGCATTGTTGTTTCCTGCTACAATGATTTGCCAGCTATCATGGGAGTGATAAAAAAAAGAAAGAAAGAAAGAAAAGAGATTTTCTTTGGTGCAAAATACAAAAGATTTATATCTATATCTATCTATCTCTATATACATATATATCTACATATATATATATATATATATATATATATATATATATATATATATATATACCTGAACAGATATTCATTGGTAGATTGCCTACGGGTGTTTATATTTACTTTCTTGCTCCCCTGATCAAAGATAAAATTTACCCTTGGTGATGTTATTGCCTTAGTCATTTTAATGCTATGTAGCCTCAGAGAACATGCCCAGTTAAAAAATAAGTAAATTCATAACAACAGCTAGAGTCCCACAGTGAGGCATATGGTATATTGGAATTAAAGGCAAACGTATTGAGTGATTAAAAAGGTTGTTACTGAGGGGTTGAGCTATCTACGAGCAAAGTGATGGTACAGGACAGGTACTGGAAGGGTAGCAAGGAGGATACAAAGTTTATTTTATTTATTTATTTATTCATTTTGAGGTCATGTTCTCCTGTTTTGATTTTACTTTGCAGATGGCAGTGACATTGATTAAGAAATGATGGGCCCGGATAGTGGCACAAGCATAGGAGCTGTTTAAGAAAGCTGAATTTTCACCCAGTGGGGGTCCTCAGCCCCAGCAGGGAAGCATCCTGCAAGACCAGATGTCAAAGGAAGTGGAAAGAGATTTATCAAAAGATGGAGGCTAACAGAGAGTACCATACCAGACAGAGGGCAGTACCAGTGACAGATGTAGTTGGAACAGAAGATGTGGCAAGTAACAATAGTAATGTATACCTTATGTCATTAGATAATGATGTGGGCATAGAGCAGGTAGGTGAGTTGTTTGAGGATATGGATGAACTGGAGCATAATGGTTTGTGGGATATGCTGAGATTGGAAGAACAAATACATGATGTTAGGAGTCAGATAGCAGTAACTGAGGTTGTGGGAGGTACAGCTGAGCTAGGGCCAGTGTTGTATGAGGTTAGGACCAAGGAACCTTCAACATCATCTGTAACTGCTGGTTTAAGTTCTCAGCCAGGTGATTGGCTGGCCACATAGTCTTTCTTGGTAAATAACTCTAGGCTTTTTATAGCATTGCACATTGCCCCATCAGTAAAGGAGAATCTCTAGAAAGGGGATTATGTTGATGTTTTTGAATTCATTGGTGCCAGTGGAGTACAGGGGATAGGTGAGGTTGACTTGCTAGGGATGAAGGAATTGTTGACAGCACTGGGGGCATTAGGAAGGAAGAGATAGGGTAAGTTCAGGGTGTGAACATGGGATAATTGGACATTGCATTTGGGGTATTACATGGCAGTTATGTTGGGGAAGGATAGTTTGCAGGCCTTGCCATTGTTGAACTACTTTCTTATGATTATGAAGACACACTAAGTGTGGCCAGGTAATGAATGTGACCAGCACTTCTGGAAGAGGAAGGTAGTAGACAAGACATTGCAGTAGGATGTCAGGCATGCTGACATTTGATTGGCAACCATACTGGGCACACCAGTGGTCATCCAAGATTTGGGAAGTATATAGGAGATAGGGCTGGGACTTGCTGCTCTTTTAATTTTGGAAAGTGTGCATGGCCAGCATGCCATTTACTCACATATGTTTTACATGTAGGGAAACTTGCACTATCCAAAAATGTTGGCACAAAGAAGGTGGTATGGTCCAGTTCACTGGATTGGTTCAGGAGGTAAATGGACAGATAGCAATGGATCAATAGTACATTAGGGGAAGGGGAACTTTTCAGGTGAAAGCAGCTCATCTTCCGTTAGAAGTTTTGCATGGAGAGCAATTCTGGCACACTCCTATTAAGGTAGCAATGTTGTTCCAGTTGTTGAAAGATTGCCCAAGTTTGATGTGGTGATGGAAGTTACCATTAAATCTACAGTTTAAAAGAGCAATACATTGTGTAAGAATTTGTGTTTCACTGAAGGGAAGGCAGAGATATTGCAGGCACTGATTGCCAAGGAGGTTGGGCTGAGTAGGAGTTTAGGTCCATTTGAGAACCCCCCATTTGATGTTTACAGATTGTCTCATATGGGGTTGGCACCAAAGAAGAGGCAAGGGGAATTTTGAATGCTTCATCGCCTATCATTTATGAAGGGAAATTCTGTTAATGATTACATTAGTAAGTCAGACTCACAGATGTAATATGCATGTCTTGATGATGCAGTCGGGATTATCAAATAGTCAGTAGTTCCACAGCTTGTGAGACTGGATATTGAATCTGCTTTCTGTTTGTTACCAGTGAGGCCAGCTGATTGGCTGGTGTTAGGCATGCATGTGAATAGAAAATGTTATTTTGATAAGACTATGCCTATGGGTTGTGTGGTTGGTTGTGCTATATTTGAGAAATTTAGCTATTTATTACAATGGATATGGCAGAGGTTAGTAGGGAAGCAGAAAGAAGTTCATTATTTCAAAGATTTTCCATTAATCAGGGAAGGTAAGGAAGGGGAGCATAGAGTGTTGGTTATATTTTCTACTATGTGTGATGAATTATGGGTTCCATTAGCACTGGAAAAGGAAGAGGACTCTAGAAAAGCTTTGAAATTTCTAGACTTGACATTAGATGGAGAATGTGGCATATTCTGCTTGCTGCAAGATAAGTTGTTAAACTTGTGGGAGAAAATTGACTGGATGCATAGAGGGATAAAGTCAGGATTAAGGACATGATGGAGCTATTAGGTTTATTGAATTTTGCTTACAAGACCATTCGTCCCAGCAGAACATTCTGCAGGTTGATTAGCAATTTATTGAAGGGAGGTAATAGCAAGCATCATGTTACTAAGTTGGTTAAGGAAGACAAGATTGTGGGCATCATTTCTTGGCTGTTTTGTTAGTGTGTTCTGGAAGGAAGAGTGGGTTTCTCAAGAGGAGTTAAGCTTATACACAGATAGGGGAGGGGCACATGGCATGGGGCCTTCTTTGGAGGAGAATGGTTGGCCTGAAGGATGTAAAAAGGATGTGACATTTTTGGAGGCTATGTCTATTGGCTATTTGGGCAGCAGCAGTTGTGTGAAAGAGTAGAAAACAAAGGGGGTGTTTTATTTGGATAATAAAGCTGCAGTGCAGTTTTTTTGCTAGGAAAACTGCTAAGTCCACTTTGGTTTTGTTGGTTTTATGGAAACTTGTGCATCAGCTGCTTTTTCAAGGTTTGTTAGCCAAGTGCTGCTCTAGCATGGACAATGGCAATTGGGGATAGTCATGCAGTATGTAGTGTACAGATGGTCACTAGGGGAGGCAGTGAGAACAATTTAAGTTAATTTGTCAGATCTTAGCATGGTGGCAAGATTGGGTTGTCTGGATGATACTATGAAACAGTGGTTAGTAGTGAGAATGTTGAAAGGATGGGAGAGAGTGAGAGGGAAGAAAAACAATGGTCATCTTCAGTAACCAGACAGGTCCTTAGGGTTTTGTTGAAAGATTTTTGTCTGTTGACTAATTTGAAAGAATACATGAGTTATGCAGCTTTTGCTGTGCTTGTGTATATGGGAGCATTTAGAGTGGGGGAAGTACTAAATGCAATGCATTAGAGAGGTATGCATGTATTGGATTTGGTGGTAATAATTTGGCTCAACAGATCAAAGACTGATCAGATAGGGTGAGGGAGGCCTGTGGTGTTGCTTAAGGAAAGTGAATGGTTATTCCCAGTAGGTTGGATAAAACAACTGCGGAAAATCTTTGGGCAACAGCAGAATGTTTTGGTGTTTTGTACCATTCAAGGTAGAGAGAAGCCAGCACTGTGATTCAATATCATGGTACATCAGGCATTACATTCCCAAGCTGCTTGTGGAAATAGATTTTCTGCACATTTGTTTTGGATTGGTTGTGCATCTGACATGGCAGAAGAAGGTAAGTCAGTAGAATTCATTAAGAAAACAGGGCATTGGGCCTCTAGAGCTTATTTATAATACATAAGATGAAGACTTATTAATGTATTACTTTTCTGTTTTTCAGATGACAGCAGTTATCTTGGAGAGTTCATTTTTATTTTGGGTGAGGAAGAGATCAGTCATGTGGCCTGGAAGAGGTATATTAGGGCTTTTGAAAGCAAGGTAGAAGGTTGCAGGGTGAGGATATAGAAGCTTGCCTTGGCATCAATTATTTGTTAGGTTTGAGAAGATAGAGGCAGCATTGGGAGATCCTGAAGATTTTGATTATTTATTTAGGGGATAATGACTTAGGTTCATACCCAAAAGGCAATTGTTGGCAATTTAGTTAAGACAACAGCATATGCAAGTGGTGTTAGTGTGGTCAGAGATTATATGTAGACTAGTGTGGAAGCTTTGTAGCATTAGAGATGGCTAGGCATTTTGTGAATCACAGAGTGCCAAGAGCATTTGGTGACTTAGCTGTATTGGTCATTATGCACAGGGATTTTGATGATAGGGATTCAGTTTGGTATCGGAATGAGGGAATACATTTAAGAAAGATAGGTTTGTATTTGTTTAGTGTACATGTGGCATTGGCTTTAGAGGATGTCATCAGACAGTTATGAAAAGAGAGAGGGAGAACAGTTTGTGTGCAGACTGGTTTTCGGCAAAGAGGAGTTCTGGGTGAAAATCTCTTCTGTTCCCCCTTTCTTGCATAGCTTACGAGGTGAGCCGAGGTATGCTCCCTCAGCACAGCAGTTTAGGGTTGAGTCAGTAGTGGGTGTAAAGCTGCTTGCCTCTTTGTTGGTGAGTGGTTAACTCTACCTATTATGTTGCAATATTTTGCAAGTGTTCTAACAAATGTAAACAAATGTTCAATATTCACTGTGTTTGTGAAATGTAACAGAAGTTCAATCATTTGTGCTGCATTTTGACAAACCGTATTTATGAACATTTGAGGGATATCAGACTGCAAAAAGAAACCAATGCCCTTGCAAAACATTGTATGAAATGGCCTGGACATGATTTTAAATTCACTGTTATTGAAGTTATTGAACTAGACCCAAGAGGTGGACCTTGGACTTTATATTTGGAGAAAAGTGAGGCCATATGGCAGTTGATAACGAATGCAACCCAATGGCTAGGCATAAATGAATATGTTGCAATTACTTGCTTTTTAACGTTAAAAGCTTTAGACAGATGATGCTTTTAAAGAAATGTTCTTGTAATTTTTAATAGTTGAAACATATGCATTAATTTTATGTTTTATATATATATACATTGGTGAATTTTATACTGTATCTATTATGTGTTTATTTATACATGTATTTATTCATTTATATTACAGTATATTAGGGTTATCTGAAGTGTACATCATATAGGAAATGCTGAGGTTTTATTAGATTTTATTTACACATATTCAATTTTATTTTAATAATGTATTTTATAGTTATGTATTTATATGTATTATAGTGGGTAATATTTAGGATGATGAATGTTTTATGTGTGATTATCTGACATTATTAGATGTAAATTGTAGGAATAGTCATTGCTCATGAATTATTCATGAACCCTGGATGTTGACTGGTTCAGTAATTAACTTTGTATTATAAATTTGCTGTCAGTTGGGGCATGCTCTGTCTTGATAAAGTCTCCAAATGGTTGGAGATGAAAGCACTTGATTCACTGGATGTATCTGATTTATTTTTATTTTTATTTGTTAAATTAAAGTTCTTTCTGTAAGCACTTCTTAGTTGCTTATTTTAAATTTTTTATCTTTCTTCATCTTGTTGCAACCAAGGTCGATTTTTGGATTGTGGTTTGTTTTTTGACTTTCAAAAGTTTGAAGTTATTTGCATTTTTACATATGGAGTTGCCAATAAACTGGTCAGAATGGCATATGTTGTATAGATATTTTTCAAGGTGTTTGGACAAAATGCTGTAATCAAAACTATGAAAATGGTCAGGAGGTTCTTCTGCATTTATGAGTATAAACACAGCATGATAGTAACATCTAATATTTATTATTTTGGTTAAGTTTATTTTCACGGGTGAGCAGATTTTTTTTTTCACTTACAATAAGCCAGAAGCCACATTGGAGCTGTTAAGAATTGTGCAAATTAATTTCCAATGCAGTCCATCAGTTGGATGGAATAGTTATGAATCTGCAAACAAATTTGTGATACAGTCAGTGTTCGGAGAGGACTTGTCATGGAACAGACCTGAGTTAGCTGCTGAATTTGAGTAATGGGTTAAGGCTCCTAGCTGGTTGGGGTACAGGCTTTGAAGCTTTCAGTCTGGTAGTTAACATGGAGTATTAAGGCAACAATGTGATGATAAGTTACTTCCTGTGGTACAGGCTTTGTGTTCCTTAGACCTTATTTGCCTATTGTGTCACCTTGCATAAGTCACTGAACCAGACAGTGATTTGGGGCAACTGGAAATTTGGGCTAGACTAGTAATGGTCTCCTGTGCTACATGACAAGTACCTGTCTGTGATACCAAGGGCAATTGCATAAATGCACAAACATATATGCTTATATATGCATATAGACAAACAGATACAGATATTTATATAGATGGAGACAAACTGAAAAAGTGTGTGTGTTAGTGTCTGTATGAAGTGGTTTTGTGTTTTTATTTTCACAAAATGAAATATGAGAGGTGTCCCTACTATGAAAATGTTTTATCTGCCATAGGGCTCATTTTCAGAAGCGGGAATTATGTGTGATAAAACAAATGTATATTACTGTATATGACCGCAGTTAAATAATCGTGTGTGTGTGTGTGTATGTGTGTGTGTGTGTGTGTGTGTGTGTGTGTGTGTGTGTGTGTGTGTGTGTGTGTGTGTGTATGTGTAAGTCTTGTGTCTAGAAACAACCTGACCAGATTTTCATTTTCTTGACTGCAGTTAAGCAGCGGAGGTGCCTACAGTTAGAAGGTGACTATTCTTGAAATGGGGAGGGAGTTTGTGTGTAAAATCTATCGGTCATTACTGTCACTTACTCCTATAACAATCATTGATAATGCACATGTATTTCCTCTGAAAAAAGCTGAAATACATTACTGTAGCCAGAAATTCTTTCACTTGATTACAGTCAAGATTTCAGTTTTTCTACGAGGCATGCAATCTGCTTCACATTTGAAATACTTCTTGAAGAAAAAATGTCATAACAGCATTTCTGTGCAGTTTCCACATTTACATAGGTCTTACCACACAAGTCTGGGGATCTAATAAAATCCATCTAGGCATAGTGTAAAGTCTACACTGAAGGTTACTGTGTCTGTGTATGTGGTACCCCCTCAGTAGTGCGCCATACATATTAATGAATGCGCATTACTGAGGGAGAGCCATGTCACACAGTTATTGAATCAATGTAGGGAGGGTGTTACTGTGTCCGGAGATGCGCAACACATCCCTACACTATCAAAGTGCTGGATATCAACGTATGCATACGTAATGCAGTTTTAATTTTTTTTTTTTTTTTGGTATGTTTGTGTGGTGCAGTACAGCATACAGCATTGGACATATGCCAGACATCTAAAAATAGAAACCAGATACATTTAGTTATGAATGCAAAGGTCAAGTTTAAGCATATCTGATTGGGTTTGGGCATCAAGCCGCAGTGCTCAACAGTGCTTAAGTGTAGCAGAGAGGTATATATAAAATTATAGCAGCATTACACATGACTACATAGTTTAATGGTAAGAGTGACAGCCATATGTGCTGTAGGTACAGGTTTTGAATACCCAGACAGGTTGTCTAGCAGTTATTTTGCAAAGGCACATTATGAGAAGTATTTTAAATCCTGCTTTGCTGTGCTCATCTAAGCTCTGCTAACCACAGCTAAGCCTTGCCAAGCACTGCTTAAACAAAGAATGTTTTAGCAGTGCTTAGCCTGTTTGCACATTGCTAAGTGGTGCAAAGCACTATTATGCAATGTCCGTTTTGGCACTGCTCAGCACAGCTAAGCTGGTTTGTGCACCACTAAGCATTGCTAATCATTGCCAGTTTAAGCACTGCTCAGCTGAGCTCAATGGTTTGAGCACTGCTAAGCAAAATGCCACATTTTTAAAAATGGCTTAATGGAGGTAAAGGGCAGAAAAACAGCCTTATTTAAGTGCAACAGGTGGGAATATAGACATAACCTGCTGGAATTTAAACTTGGCAGGAACTATGGCAAGAGTTAGAGAGGGTACATGCTTCTGGGTGCAGCGCTGGGGCATTCTGGAGTCCAGGGTCACAGTTGGAGTCCTCATTAAATACTATGATGTCTGGCTGCTGCAGGGCTAGTACCAAGGATTGGAGTACAAGTCAGAGACCTGGGACTGGCTTGCACATGATCTCACCAGTGCAACTGGGAGTCTATATTAGAACATTAAAGTTTTAAAACATCGAATCTTCTAATATCGACCCCAAAACAGCGAATGCTGAAAATAGCAAAGTTGCAGAGCACCAAATTTTTTCCTAGGGAAAGAATTTGGTTGGCCATTTCTGTGGCTTTGCTATTTTCAGCACTGTGGTGGAAAGGTACGGGTCGGGTTCAGGTAAGTGTGTGATTGTGCGGACGTTAGGGTTAAGGTGCAGGTTGGGTGAGTCAGGGTTAGGGCACGGGTGAGGTGAGTGTGCAATATTGACAGACATTAGGATTAGGGTGGGGTAGGTGAGTTAGGGCTAGGTAGCAGGTCGGGTGAGTGTGCAATAGTGACGGACCTTAGGGTTAGGTTTTGGGTTAAGGTAAGTGGATAGATAGTAGTGTATATACAGTTTAGTGTAGGGTAGATGTAGTATTTTAAGTGTGTGTGCGTGTGTGTGTGTGTGTGTGTGTGTGTGTGTGTGTGTGTGTGTGTGTGTATGTGTGGATTGCTGTTTTGTTGGTGTGGTTGTGTTGTGTGTTTGTTTCTCGGAACAGCTAATTTTTTCCCAGGGAAAAAAATTTGGTGTCCCAGGTGTTCGAGATTTTTAAGCTTTTGCTTAAAAGGGTTCGATGAATTAGCGCTCGCTTTTCAAAGCGTTTGCTACTTTAATATAGACCCTGCAACTGGTATCCCCCACACAGGTGAGCAGGTGCATCATCATTATGATGACCTGAAGCGTCAGAAGGGGAATCTCTTGTTCACCTGGGTCTAAGATGCTCAAGATAGGAATGACCCACAAGTTTGTAGGTATTGTAATCATTGCTTTCCAAAGCCTACTTTGAATGTGTGATAGACAAGTACTAATAATGGTGTGTTTCTCTCCCCATCATTGCAGAGGAGAGAGCTCGCTACCTAGAGGCCCATGCAGTGTGTGCCTGGTCAGGTTGCACCATGATTCTGGTGAGTACAGATGAAACAGATGTAGCTTGCAATCTATTGTCATATAAACAAAAAGGAGTAAATTAGTAACTGCCACTAGGTATATTCAGTTTTAAGTGTACTGCAATGAATGCGGCCATAGACCTGGACTGAAATAAGTGAGAATTGCCAGGTGCAGTTCAAGAAAGATGAAAGCATGACACCTAGTAATGTTACAGAAATAAAGTTTCTACTGCATTAATAATGTTAAGGAAATAAAGTTTCTACTGCATGAATAATGTTAAGGAAATAACGTTTCTACTGCATTAATAATGTTAAAGAAATAAATGTTTGTACTGCATTCATTGTGGAACTACAGCTGAATTGCAACACCTACATTTTCTGAACTGCTCCTCAATAAATACTGTAAATATATACCAATCACTACATGAAGTCACCCCAATAATTCTGTGTTGTGCAATATGTGTGCATGTTGGGCTGTTGGTCATGAAATTGAGTATTACATCTGCTGTGAGGTAAAAACACAAATAATACCACTAAGTTACTGAAGGTTAGCTAACAGTGTTCTGCTAAGCTGTAGATGTGGAGCTGTACTACAAGATATAATGCATTATGATATTTGTTCTGCATTAATATCTGAAGGTATATTATGTATATCAGGATTGTCTTGTGCTAACCATCGCATTTCATCTCTCTGCATTCCTGCTTTTAGGTATGCTGCTGCAGGCAAGTATGAAACTGTAATTGCTGTAGACTGCAAATATACCATCTGCAACTGTATATGGGTCACGTAGCCAACCCAGCCTCCGATATGGTTTATACAAATCACAGATATTCTCATCCACAAGGGGTTATTGTCTACACCTGCATTCCATGTATTAATGCACAGTTCACCTACTATCTCTGTTATCCATGAATCTCATGCATGTGTATTCAAGTGTCACTGCAGTCTTGTATAAAACTCTACCTCTATTAACAGGTCATATGTTGTTACCAGATGAGCTCTAGGCACATAACCAATCAATATGCAGCAGTGGCTCAGTAGCACACTTTGATAAATGCTAGGTTTGATGTACATTTTGTCACACACAGGCAGGGGTTTAAATTCAGTGAAAACTACTACTAAATATTATAGAAGCAGTTATGTATTGTTAACAGATGTTCTCCCCACAGGAAGTGCAGGTAAATAAAGCCTGCCAAGGACGGCATGATAGTCGTAAACTCTCTGTACTGTGCACAATACATGTCTCTCAAGTATCTCACTTTTACGGACTGTGATCACTGTTGCCTAAACTCTTGGTCACAGATCTATCATCAACCTAATTTATGTCAATAGCACAGTCACAGTAGATCAGTCCACAGTACATCCTGGTAGCCATATATGTCCCCCTGACATGTAATAGTCTCCTGCAGTTGTGTACCTGTAGGTGTCACAGCTTGGCCCATACTGTCCCATGCGGATAGCTTGAGAAGTATGTGCATGCTACAGAAGCTATAGGGTACTTGTATACGTAAAGTAAGGGCAAACCTGTAGAACATATAACAGTACTGTTGCAAACAATATAGCCTATACTGGTAGTAATGGGCTGTATTTCTCTCTCTCCCACCTCTTATCTGCATTATTATTTATTATTGTTCGCCTATTCTACCTCAGCTGTCTGTGGCACTGGGTCTCAGCATGTCTGTGACCCAACATGGTCGTGCCCCCTTTGCTGGCCCTGCATCATCTACAGATGGAACCACCTCAGGGGAAGGGCCCATCCCCCCTGGGTGCGGGTGTGGAGGGGGGCTATAATCCAGCAACAGCTACTGGGGATGGTGCACAAGATCATGCACTGTGGCTATGAAGATTGCCTGAGCCAGACTGAGGGCAGACCAACCAAAATGGAGGGGCAAGATGACCCCAGCGCTCAGCCCCCAGCACAACCACCTTCACAGCAGTGAAGGAGCATTTTTGACTGCCCATGGGTGAATTGCTCAGTCTCACTTCTGCTGTCTGGCAGCACATGGCTCTCTGATTCCACAACACACTCCCAGTCCAAGGCGATTACACCCTCATGTGCCACACACACCTCTCCTGTATGCTGTCTTGTCTGTTTGCAAATGCAACCTATCCTACCCATCTTACCTCCCCACATGTACCAATATCCCTTCCCCAACATTCTACTCGCTCCTTGAAAAAAGGGCATCTGTCCCAAAAAAATAAAATATTGCCCCATACATAGATCTCCATTTGGCACCCGCATCCACTGGACACAATCAATCATTACATAAATTAATCAAAACAGTTATGTTGCCCTCATCCCTCACTCTGTGGTGTGATGCTCCAAATTCCAAATTCACTACAACCTGCACAACTGTTGCTGAAGAAGAAATGGAGAGCTATGGTCCTTTCCTACACCTGTCCTACAAATCTCTACCTGCCTTTCAGTATGTTTTTCCCCCTGCTTTCCCAGTTTCACCACTTTTCTATCACCCCTTTTTTCATTTCTTTTTTTAAAATTAGTGTGGGTTTAAGCAGAGCTAAGCAGCATGGCACGCCACACAAACCTCCGCAAACCCAATTCAAACCACCTTAATCACCTTGTCTTTTTCTGACACTGCTAGGCACATCTGCAAAATAATCACCCCTGCCAAGTCTTGAATCCGGGACCCTGTTAACTACAGCATAGTGCATTAGCCCACTAGACTACTCATCCCTGAAGTAAAGCACATTTCCATAAACATATCCTGATTGCAAGTGATACATTGCTTGTACATATCATGTGATAATTGACAGTGTACTTGACACTGTGATGCAGACACCAAACCAGTACTCAGTCAAATAAATAATGATGGATGTACGTGTGGCCTGGAATAGCAGGTATAGCTTTCAACTACACAGACTGTTCCAGAATATCCACAGCTGTGCCACCTACTTTTGGCACAGTTTTCACAAAACCTATACTGTGTGCTGAAGCACTGGCAAGTCAGTACAAATAAAGTTTAGAAAATCATGACAAGACAGTTCAGTGTCACATGTCATACCCATCCGAACACACAGTCTTATGCCAATCCTGTGTAACTGACTATATGCATGCACATATATCTTGCAAATAGACCTGCTGTAGTGACTAAGTAGCTCAGTTTGTTAAATTTCTAGCATGTTGTACATTTTGCCACCCACAGTCCTGGGTTTCAAATCCAGTGTGTTGCATTTCAATGGCATGTTTGTGAATAAAAGAAATAATGACTGAGTCCTGCAAATGTAAGCAGAACAGGTTGTTTCTATTGCATTTACTGCTACCCATGTTAGTACATCAAAGGCCTGTATATAGGGACACACTGCAGAAATATATATAGGCTTCCTAAATGTCACCTATCACTCTGTGAATGGCACTCTTACATAACATATGTACCTTAAGCACATGCCTCACCTGGACTGCTATGGTTACCCTCACCCTGGCTCTACTGTAACAACAGAGCCTACACTGTTCCCTCACTGACACATACAGCTTGCTGTCCTCCAATGCGTTCACACTCCCCAGTGTGACTCCTGGGCAAAACATGGCAGCTGCAGCCTACAACATATGCAGCAGTATGTCCAGCTACCTGCTACCAATCTACCATACCTCACAACCCCCTAGAACAAGGGATCGACACAAGACCCATACACATAGAGGGAGGTCAAAGGTCAAGTGACAGGGACATGTGTCACAGTCTTCCCCTAGAAACATACACAGTTGATATACCAGCAGCTACTGCAGCAGCATGCATATTCTGATGCATATGACGTATGACACTCACATCTGTCTTCTCCCTTACTGACCTCAACCCACATTTTTTAACAATGAACTGCCACATAATCAGACAGTCGTTACACAATGGCCAAACATAGCATGCAAAACAGTGGACATATCACATAAATCCCAAGAGTGGATAGTATTTTTACCAACCTCTGCAATGCTGTAGTCTCCACACTTGGAAAGTGTCCATCTCACAGACTAGGAAAGGGGCCAAGGCCCACATAAAGGCCTTAAATATAGCACTGCTGTGCCATGTCATTAGTTAATGGAATTGCAACCCACCTGTTCTGGGTGCAGTTAGCAAGTCTGAGCTATGGATTGGTGCACAGGCAATCACCTGTTAATGAGCATTACCTACAAAAGGCAAGCAGTTGCCTATGGTAAGCAGGTCAATGACTTGCTTTATCAAGACAGACTGTGATTTCAGAAGCATTTTTCTTCAGGATTTCTGCACAAAAAGAAGAACAGCACTGTACCAAGTATGTAATAGATGTTCCAATTTAATGGGATGCAGACGGGAGGATGCAGTTATGGGGAATAGGGATTACAACAGTAGGCCAGTAGTACATCTCTGGAAATGACATGTTGGTGATAGTCCGCTGTCCAGCACCTACAGACCTGTCTTTCAACTCTGCCTGCTGTGACGTAGATCACAGCTCTGGCCTTCTCAGTCCCTCCTACAATGGTTGGCTCCTGTACGAATGCTACTGGATTGTCTGTTAGACTACAGTGACAGCACGTAATGGTGGACACAGCTGGCATATCCCATGATGTACTGTCATTTAGCTCCTCCCACTCTGTGAATGTCACATAGGAATAGTACAAACATTGTACAAGTGTCCCTGACTGTCCCTGCTGTACTCTGCCTAGGTACTATTTAGTCAACATTTATATCTTATCGCTTGAGAGCTATGGCTAGCATACCTGGTAACCCCCTACAGCAGGACTTCTGGTCATAGCCAGTACTAGTGGGGGGGACACAGGCCAAACCTCAGAGACAGAGTGTACATACTGATCATACAAAGTAAAGGAATCAATACAGTAACAGATTTTACTGTAGCATAATTGTTTTCTGAGGGTTCTGGCATGGAACAGCCAGATTCCCCACAATCTGAGATCAACCATTAAGTATTGTCCAACTGTTTTCCATACATCCACATATTTCTGGCAAAGGGTCCACATATATCAGGTACATGTACACATTCCACAAACATCTGTGTACTTCAGAAGTCAGACACCTACAGGGAAGACACCCTACAGCACATCTACAGTGCTTTCTGTCATTGCGTCACACGGATGTTGCTGGAACTGTCCGCATATACTTCAAGTAACACTCAGGTATTTGCTGGACAGTGGCTTTCTGACTTGGTATTGGGACATTGCCCATAGAAGACACACCGCAGTAAACAGTATTGATGGGAGTGGAGACATGCAACACACTCTGTCACAGCACACAGGGACATAACTGGTATTGCCACTATGTTGCTGACAGCCACATACCCACTGTGTTGATAGATGGTATGATGTGGGAGTTAGCAGAGGATAGTGCAGGCCAATTTGCATGTACAGGGTGTGTACATAGTGGAGAGCAATGTATGTGGTCCTGTGATGTGTTTGCCTCTTCTTGTCTTTCAGAAAGGATCTATAAATGGAGGCATCTGCCATTTTCAGCTGCAGAAAATGATGTGATCCTGGATAGCCACAGACTGCATCAGAACATACTGCTGTCCAGGAGTCGCCAGAATCATGTGAAATGTGCTGCACTGTGGGCCAACCTCGTCACAGCAGTAAGCCAAGTAGGGCTACAGCAAAGATGCTATGAGCAGGTCCAATACTGGAAGACAGATATGATAAATACTGAATGGCAAAGGGCCGCTGCTGCAGCCAGAGACTGTGCCAGCACTGATGGAGGGCCTGCAGCAGAACAACCACTCTTGGCCACAGAGGAATTCCTGACAAACCTGGGATCAACCACCAGCTCCCAAGCATCCATCAATGCATATGTTGTGGAGGTATGTGCCACAGCTTCCACAGCAGAGCAGTGTCCAGGTAAGCCTCCTGTGTTCATCACCATAATACTGTATCAATCATTGTGGCAGCCTCTGCATACCATTACATGGATATCAGGTCAATCTGAATTTGGGAGAGGGGTTGTTTGTAACACACACTTGTGCACACATGCTCAGATTGTCAGCAATATGGTCAGTATCACAGTTGCTTCTGTACATGTTGATATATGCACATACTATCCTGTAACAATGCCACATTTTTTTTGCTGACAATACTTTCTCCCTCCCGTTTCCATAGGTACATCAGGTGTGCCTGGAGTCCAACATCTTGTAGCCGGTGAGTGTAAAACTGTTTGTGTACAGATCGTATATACTTTAAGAATCATAAGGGCTGCCATTTTGCTGTAGACACAACTGATATGCTTAGCCAGAGTACAACACTTGTATGTTCAGTTTCAGAGGGGTTAACTGAAGTGCATTGAATCCATAATCACAGTAGTATATATATGCAGGAGCTGTAACATATTTGCACTTAGTTTTGTGAAGGTCTATGCAGTCTGTTATACCGGGGTCAATAGTATGGTCAGGAAGGGTGCACTGTGTTTTTAGCTGTAGGTCTATCACATACACTGACATATCACTTATCTCACAGGTGTATAGTAGTGACAATATTAACCAAACATAGCTCCAGTGCATGTTATAAAGGGCCTATCTTGTCTGTGTATGTTGTAGTCTGCTTGTGTGCTGTGCATGGGATTGGAAATATAATGTGGTATGCATAATGTATGTGGCACCTCACGTGTGTGTGTGTGTGTGTGTGTGTGTGTGTGTGTGTGTGTGTGTGTGTGTGTGTGTGTGTGTGTGTGTGTGTGTGTGTGTGTATGTGGATCACCAGACATAATAGTGCAGGTATTAATGTAGTTATATTGTCTTCCTCCTTACAGGTGAACATGGGGGTTGGAGTGTGGTCCCCTCACAACCTAATGTCAGTGTCTCACCTGTATGTGTGCGTGTGTGTGTGTGTGTGTATGTGGATCACCAGACATAATAGTGCAGGTATTAATGTAAGTATGCTGTCTTCCTCCTTACAGGTGAACGTGGAGGTTGGAGTGTGGTCCCCTCACAATCTAATGTCAGTGTCTCAACAGACTCTGATGGTGATGGTGGCCATAGTAAGGCACAGGTGGGATTGTGCAGGCTGAATCCATCACATGGGTTGACATCTCACTTTCTAGCCCATTTTCTCGGCACACAATCAGTATGCCCACACATACACAGTTCACTGCAGCCACAGATATTGAACAGAGTGGGGTGGAATTGAACAGGAGAGTGTGGCAACTATGGCATCAATGAATATAGACACTAACCATAGCCAGAGAGTTGGTGAGGTCCCACACAGGCAGATTGACAGGGGTGCTCGGAGGAGGACTGCTGCCCATCCACCACCTGTCACAGGCATCACATCATGAGTGACCCGACACATGTTTTGGTCCATCATGGAGGCACAAGCATATTCTGTATGCAACACCAGACAAATGCTCATGATCATGGATGCATCACTGTCTGATATCTGTAACTCCCTCCACCACATTGCTGACGCCATGTATCGGTTCACTGATGTAGTGGTCAGATAGTGGGGTAAGGCAATGTCAGTCCTTGCCCTCACATTGTCTGTGTTAGAACATGTGGTGGGAGTAGGACATTGGACATGTGGCTATAGGTCAGCCACAACATCTGCTGAGACTCCATGTGGCTGTGCACATAGTGGCAGTACCTTCAGCACTACAGAAAGGATGGTGCTGTCCACACCATGACATGGCAGGCCATGGGCATGTGGTTCTGTGAGGTCCCGTGAGGGACATGGCCCGAGCAGACACCATTCACCATCACCGACTAGTACCACATCTGACCCTAGGCATGGTGGTGCCAGTGACACTCCTGACAGTGCCATTTCCTGTGTTTGTGGCCTGAGATGTTGAACTGTACATTATGCCATTTACAGCCCACAGCTGTCCACCATACCCTCGTGTAGGGCTAGCACATGGCATGACTGTGTACATGCACACACTCATAAATCACTGTCACATGCAGGTCAACAACAAACACATACAGCACCTCTCAATGGCCCAGGTGACCAGAACCCCTTCCTGACTCACACACATGATGTCAACTGTGTGGCACAGCCTAGGGCTCTGGCAACCCCACACCACACCCTGTGTATGTGATGATATCTGTGCCACATCCCTGCCATCCATACCATTGATGCAGGGACATGAAAATATATGCCTGATGCACAGGGTGACTAAAGTACATCACATGACAGTTTGTAGTGTGGTAGTGTTATGCCATGAAAGGTGGTGTATGCTGGCATGTGTCATGAGGACACATCAAAGTGTTAGTACCTTTATTCCATGATGTTATATCAGTGGTAGTTTTGCTGACTGACAGGTGTCTCTCTGAACTTTTTCTGTTTCTGTTCCAGGGGTCTGAGTGGCTATGCTGTGGAGATCTGGTGCCAATACAGTGGTTCAGGATGGCATAGTAGCAACACAGAAATGTGACATTGGCAAGGTACAACTGTATATGTGCATGGTTACCTAGATGTGGGCTATTTAGGGCCAGCAGCTGCTCACAGGGCCTTAAAATGTATAAGCATTGCATACACATTGGCAAGACAGGCACAATACTGCAAGGGGATGTGCTTACACATACACACAAAGTTGCCGTGATTAGAATCCCTATCTATCTAGTTGCATATATTATAGTACTATGCACTTATTGCATGCACCATGGAGCTTTTGGGTTTTGAGAGTGTCTGCCAGTCCTTCTAAGGTGGATGACATCAGCAGTCCCTGTAAAGGAGGTGTATGGCAGGTTGACAGGTAGCCAGAAGGCCTTAAAATGTATAACCATTGCACACATATAGACAAGACAGACACTCTGCTCAAAGGGATATATTTACACACACACACACAGAATTACTCTTTTTGAGATTAGAACCCCTATTTATCTAGTTGTATATACTACAGGACTAAGTACTTATCGTATGTGCCATGGAGCTTATCTATTCTTAGAGTGTCTGCCAGCACTGTTAAGGTGGAAAACATCAGCAGGCCTTGTAAAGGAGCCCACTGGGGGGGTTGACAGGTAGCCACAGGGCCTTAAAATGTACAACCATTGCACACACACACATAGGCAAGACAGCCACACTGCTGCAAGGGGATATATTTACACACATACACTGAGTTGCCCTTTTTGAGATTAGGACCCCTACATATCTAGTAGTATATACTGTAGCACTACAAACTTACTGCATGCATCACAGAGATTACATGTTTTTAGATTATCTGCCAGGGCTGTTAAGGTGGATGACATCAACAGGCCCTGTAAAGGAGGCCAATGTGAGGGTTGACAGGGCCTGGAAATGTATAACCATTGCACACAGATAGGCAAGACAGATACACTGCTGCAAAGGGATGTATTTACATGCACACACACACACACACACACACACACACACACACACACACACACACACACACACACACACACACGTTAGCTGATGTGAAATTAGAACCACTACCTACCTATTATTACACAGTACAGCTCACAGTACTAGTTGCATGTGCTACAGGTTACATTTGGTCTACAAGTGGTTGCAGCATACATCGCTCTATACCTTTATGTGGCTCTATTTGCACACACACACACACACACACACACACACACATATATATATATATATATATATATATATATATATATGTGTGTGTGTGTGTGTGTGTTACATCTATATATTTATCTCTCTATATATAAATATATATATAAATCCAAACAAAATAAGTCTGGAACTCAGGAGTGTGCTGTAATAAAATATCAAAAATCCAGCAAACAGCACAATTAACAAAGCCAGGGCCAGCCGATATCTAGTCCCAGTATGCCTTCAGCATAGGTATGAAATGCTGAACAAAAGCATAAATGAAAAAATTCAGCATAGTTAAAATGCTGAAAACAATTCCAATGACTCAGTTTAACAGCTTGCCAGCAGTTCAGTAGATGTGCAGAAAAAACATGCTCCAAGACGAATAGCTAAAAGTATAGACACATTTATTCAGCTTGCAGAAATAAAAATAATAAAACGGTAGAGGGATAAGAGCTTTTGGGTTACCCCATACAACCCTTCTTAAGATCCATATAACTTGTGTCTCTCAAGTATCTGATTTTTAAAAAACTTTCAACCAATGAACAGCTAGCTTCAATTTGACGTGTCATAGATGTCCCTTCAACCTCTGCCCTTTCAGGGCGGGTTTCATAGGAAAGCTGTATTGAGCCCAGGTTTTTGATGTGCTCTCAGTTTCCCTATCCAAAGCATTTCTTCTTGTTCAAGTCTATTATTCACATCACCCCCACTCTTTGAAATATGTATAATATGTAAAGCTCTAAATACAAAACTATGTCCTTCATTATCTCTAATATGCTTAGCCAAGGAATTTTTATAGTCTTTAAGTCTTATATCACTGATGTGTTTGGACACTCTCTCTTTCATCTGTCGTATCATTTTTCCGACATAGAAATTGTCGCATGCTAGGCACATGGCTAGGTATATGACATTCCTTGTAGTGCAATCTGCATAAAAAATACAAACATATCTCTTTTTAGTAACTGGATGCTCGAAATAGCTATCCATACATATATATCTGCACATGGTGCACCTTTTACATGGAAAAGTTACTTTTCTCCTTGAGATAGTGTGTGATTCCCTTTCATTATCTTTACATAGTATTGGCTTTAAGTTCCTTGCATTTCTGAAACAACACTTAGGTTCTTCTTCCAAGACCTCTTTACATTCTTCACTTGACATAAGTATCTTCCAATTCCTTTCCACTATGTTACATACTTCTTCTGTGTCCATTGTATGGGTAGGCACCATTTTCACTTCTTTATATGAATACTTATTTTGATTCATATTCTCTTGTTTCCATCTTAAGTACGGTCTGCCTTTCTCATTCCTTTCCAAATCTACTTGTTGTCTTATATTCCACACCTCTTCTTCTCTATACCCTCTTGCCTTCAGATGTTCCGACATGTCATCCATCACCATTGCAAGAGTTGTGTCATCCAAATGTATCCTGGAAGTTCTTAAGAACTATCCCTTCATGATGTTCTTATGGGTGTATCTTGTGTGCATACTACTCCTTGGTAAAATACTATTTTTCCAGCAATCCTTTCTATACCGACTAGTTTCTATTTTCCCTTCTCCATCCTGTGTGATTTGCACATCAAGTAAGTCAATCTGCACATCACTGTGGGTCACAGTGAACTGTAAAAAGATCGTACTGTTCTCCAAATATATAAGGAATCTGTCAAATTCGTCAATGTCACCTTCCCACATGATATAAATGTTATCCACAAACCTTAAGTATACTTTTAAGTGGTCCTTCCATGGATTATTTTGATGTATTACTCTGTCCTCCCAATGCGAAAATCTATGTTTGCATAGCTATTGGCGCATGGCATACCCATCGCTACACCACATAGCTGTATATAATATTTCCCTTCAAATATGAAGATGTTGTTCAAAATAATCTCCATTAGGTCACACAGAATTGTAACCTGCCTTTCATCATATGTGCCTTCGTCCGATAGAAAACTTCTTAATGCTGCTATTCCATAACCATTGGGGATACTGGTGAACAAATTCTTAATGTCCATACTAATCATGGTATGTTTCTTAGTATCCCTTTTCATATTGATATATTCACTCAGCTTCTCAAGGAACATCTTGGTATCTTTAAGGATAGCTGGAGTCTTGTCTAAAGCCCTTTTAATATGGTGTTCCACATAACCTGACGCTGGCTCAGTAATCCATCCTGCTCCAGCTACAATAGGCCTCAATGGTGGTTTATATAGATTCTTATGTACTTTAGGGAGACACTTAAAAGCCGGAATCAAAGGATGCTCTATACAAAGATAGTTACATAATTCAACCGTGATCAAGTTGTGTTCTCTGAGTTCTTCCAGATATAATCTTACTCTCATTTCAATTTTCTCCAACTCACTCTTACTAATTTCTTTATACGATGTTACATCCTGTAATAGCATCATGACTTCTTCATTATACTTGGTTTTATCCATCAGAACCACCCCACCTCCTTTATCAGTGGGTCTGATGGTTAATTCTGTATTCCCTTCTAATTCTTTCAAAGCCATTCTCTCTTCTTTTGTAATATTATAACTTCTTCTTCTATTATTTTGTAAATACTCAACAATGTCTTGTTCACATACATTAATAAAAGTGACCATCACTGCATTATTTTGTGGCATAAAGCCACTGGATTTCTTAAAAAGATCCAACTCGGTTTCTTTGTTGTTTTTGTACATAATTTTCAGCATCACTTCACGTGCAAATGACCTCAGGCTCAACATGGCCTCATTGTCTTCCATACCTCTGGTGGGTATAAATTTCAGCCCCTTATTAAGGATGTTAATATGCTTGTCTGTTAATGGAAAAGATGAGAGGTTGAAAACCAAAGATTCTTTATCATCTTCATTTACCACTCCTCTATGTGTGATCGCCTTCTTTTCCTCCCTCTGCTCAGTGATCTTATTTCTTTCCTGTTCCTGACTTTCCTTATTCAAAGTGGAAGTACTGGAAAAACCACATCCGTCATACCACTCTTCGGAATCACACAGGATGGAAAAGGGAAAATAGACAAGTAGATTTGGAAAGGAATGAGAAAGGCAGACCGTATTTAAGAGGGAAACAAGAGAATATGAATCAAAATAAGTATCTATATAAAGAACTGAAAATGGTGCTTACCCAAACAATGGACACATAAGAAGTATGTAACATGGTGAAAAGGAATTGGAAGATACTTATGTCAAGTGAAGAATGTAAAGAGGTCCTGGGAGAAGAACCTAAGTTTTGTTTCAGAAATGCAAGGAACTTAAAGCAAATACTATGTAAAGATAATGAAATGGAATCACACACTATCTCAACGAGAAAAGGAACTTTTCCATGTAGAAGGTGCACCATGTGTAGATATATCTGTACGGATAGCTATTTCGAGCATCCAGTTACTAAAAAGAGATATGTTAGTAATTTTTATGCAGATTGCACTACAAAGAATGTCATCTACCTAGCCACTTGCCTAGCATGTGACAATTTCTATGTCGGAAAAACGATACGACAGATGAAAGAGAGACTGTCCAAACACATCAGTGATATAAGACTTAAAGACTATATAAATCCCTTGGCCAAGCATGTTAGAGATAATGAAGGACATAGTTTTGTATTTAGAGCTTTACATATTATATATATTTCAAAGAGAGGGGGTGATGTGAATAATAGACTTGAACAAGAAGAAATGCTTTGGATAGGGAAACTGAGAGTACATCAAAAACCTGGGCTCAATACAGCTTTCCCTATGAAACCCGCCCTGAAAGGGAGGAGATTGAAGAGAAATCTATGACATGTCAAATTGAAGCTAGCTGTTCATTGGTTGAAAGTTTTTTAAAAAATCAGATACTTGAGAGACACAAGTTATATGGATCTGAAGAAGGGTTGTTTGGAGTAACCCGAAAGCGCTTATCCCTCTGCACTTTTATTGTTTTTATTTCTGCAAGCTGAATAAATGTGTCTATACTTTTAGCTATTCATCTTGGAGCATGTTTTTTATGCACATCTACTGAAATGCTGGAAAGCTGTTAAACTGAGTCATTGGAATTGTTTTCAGCATTTTAACTATGCTGAATTTTTTCATTTATGCTTTTGTTCGGCATTTGATACATATGCTGAAGGCATACTGGGACTAGATATCGGATGGCCCTGGCTTTGTTAATTGTGCTGTTTGCTGGATTTTAAATATATATATATATATATATATATATATATATATATATATATATATATAATATATGTACCATATATTGATAGATACAGTAAATCATGTCTGAGGGGGTTAGAGAGAGACAGATACATATACATACCTGTCTGCATGTACAACAACATATTCACATCTCAGTTCTTTAGGCAGATGAGGCATCAGGCATGGTCTGATATTAGCTAAGTGTAAGAGCAGACCCAGTGTGACCTTCAGTACTTACAAGGTTACTCCAGCCAGACCTACCTGTACTCCAGTCCAGGATTTTGTGTGCTACAGCCAATTGGCTGCTGCACCTGATTCAACAGTTCACTACCTCCCTGTTATTATTTCCAAGGGATTCCCTGGCTGTGTGATGCACATAACGTCTGAGTTATACCTAGGATGTGTACAAATTATAATAGAATAGACAGAGTTTTGCATCATTTGTCTGGTACGTTTTACATAGCACTGTGATTTTCCAGCACATCAGTGGCAAATCATTGCAGACTGATGTTAGGAACTGATGACAGTCAATTGATTCACTGACTCCATGCGCAGCAGGGAACTCATGCTACTGAATGACCTGTTATTCTCTGTACTTTCTATATTTGTGTGGCCACTAGTTAATCTTTCTCTTTGTATGTGGGCCTTTGTCCCACTCTTGTTCATGGTTTTGCACATAGTTCTTGTTCTAAGTAGTTGTAGGTATGCTGTGACTGGGGTACATGGTGTAACACCACACACAGGGTTACAGACTTCATACCTCTGACTGTATATGTTTTGCAGGATGTCCAGCATTTCATCCCATATGTCTGCTCTGTTCCTCAGACAGTTGTGTTTTTGGTAATATACTACTACATGGTGTCCACTGACTTGTTGCAAGTACTGACACAGTTACATGATGGCCTTTACATCCTGCTGCTACTCTGACTTGTTACAAACTGCTGTTATACTAGTCACCTTCTAGGTTACTCAGAGGATGCATAATGTCCAAAGCTGTGGCCCCCTGTCCCTCTATTGTCTCTGGCATTGTCCAGCTTTCTTGTGTAACAAATAATGACATATTGACAGCCTGTGGGACTCCTACCATTGAGGTACCTCACATGCAGAATTGTAGGTGCATCCAGCTTCAAACCATGAACACCAACAACCATCCTAATCTACTTAGCCCACTAAGCCACACTAGCCACCAGAAAGTGAAGTTTAATTCCTGACACTATCAACAGCAGACATATATTTTGATTCCTGCATATTGAGGAAATAGAATGTCACCAGGTTGTTTGGGACAGCCCTGGGATTGTGTGGTCTGATGCTATAACCTTGCAAACATACTGCTATTGCAGTTGTATGGGAACAGAGCTGTGTTGGGTCAGGGTACTCTAGCATTGACAGTCATGTTGCTGTCTAATAACCCTGCTGTTTGGCATTTCCCTCACATACTGCAGTGGGTTTTGCTACCTTGTGGCCTACTGCATATTATGGGGCAGCCAGTATTGGAGAGAGAGTTCTTGTTGTCTCACATAGCTGTTAGTTCTCTGCAGGTAGCCCAGTAGCTTACTCTGTTCCCTTGCTTAAATGCAGCAGGTCCACACATATGCTACCGTAGTCCAGTACCCCATATATTTGTTGTACAGAAAAGTAACTTACCTTGTGAATGCAGCAGTTGAGATAACAGTGCTTCAGGGCTGACTCTGTCTGATGCATGCAATACACAGCCAATACACGGTACGGTACAGGTTGTGTGGTGTGGCTGGTATTCTTTTTACCATGTATATGAGTTGGAGTGAGGTGTCAGTCCCTAGAACCCTAGGTTGTCAGTGCATGTGCTATGTGTTGTCTCTTGACCAAGGCCAGGGCATACTGGACATTCCTACATCTACCTGCAGGGACAGGCTCAGGGTGTTCCTCCTCTGAGTCCCTCTATGGGTGTGGATGTGGCTGTGGGGACCTTGGCACTGGTGAGGGGCTGTGTCCCTTCCCTGTAATGATTCTGCCACAGCTGTTTTCACAGGATCATATTGTGCAGCATGGCACATACTGTGAACATCTGTGCACATGTAGCTGGAGAGTACTGCAGGACTCCACCAGATATATTGAGGCAGTGGAACCTTGACTTGAGCAGCCCAAACAGACACTCTATGTTGTTCCTAGTTTATGCATGTGCCTCATTATGGCATTCTTTGGTTGGTGCGTGTCCATTTCTGATCGGTGTCATCATCCACAATTCCAGAGCAGAGCCAGCATCCCCCAGTAGATGGCCATATGAGATGTCCCCCCAGCAAATATCTGGTACAGCTGTGATGTGTGCCAGATATGGAAGTCAAGATAACTGCCAGGGCTGCTGGCACATGCACTCATGATAATACCCTGGGCATTGCACATGACCTGGCAGTTGATGGAGTGATACCTCTTGTGGTTGACATAGACTCTACCCCCCTCACCAGGCAGTACTTTGATGTACCTGCCTGTGGCATCGGTCCTCATAACACCCCTGGGCAGGTGTTAATTACACTTTAACACATACCCTGTCAGGCATTATTGCTTACTTATCCTATTTTTAATGTAGCTCTGTCTGTGTGCCATTAATAAAGTATTTACTGTACTTAACCTCTGAAATTTCTTAACTCTTCTTAGGTGCAGCAGAACACAGAACCACCAATTGTTCTGGAAAGTGAACTGCCTTATCAATTACTCAGCCTTAAACTCAGTTAAGGGGCTTCATTGTGAAACTCCATGTAAAGAGTAATGTTAGAGTATTGGGATAACAGTATTCAATTTAACCTTTCAAGGTACTGCAGATAACTCTAATGTAGGCATATTGCTTCTCTTTCAGTGCATTACTAGTAATCATGTGGCCACTGAGTAAGCATCAGATGAATCATACCCATATATGTAGTGCCCTCTCCCACTCGGTACCAGGATATTTCCAAACCTGTGATCGCCTTCTCACTCTGGACCTTCACATTTATTTATTGTATTTATTAATTAATTATTTTTTCTTCCCAGCATATCTAGGCCCAGTGGAGTCATTTCCTTTCAGTGTGTAGATTCAGACCCAGGAGTAAATATGTCTGTGCCTGCCAAACAGGTCTAATTTAATTGCAACTTTTGTCTTATTCTAAAACCTGTCAAGCCTTTATCCTGTTAGCCAGTTTACCACATAATCTGACCTTAATGCCTACCCACTAAAGCTGAGTGGAATAATTTAAGGCTCCTGTATCACCTTACTGCATGCAACCCAATAAAACACACAAATAATGCATGATGAGATGCAGTTCAACATTTCATCTTGTTTCAAACAGTAAACCTTCAACCCACTGACCACTGCTGGGCCTCAGCCATATATCTACAGTAGATACCCCACCATCTGCCTACCTTCTCTACCCTTATTCAGGTCTGCTGCAATATCATGAATCTGGCTGTCACCAACCATGACAATAACTTCAGAAGCAATAAAATTGTTTTTGAAACAGTCTCATAATCCATGATCCCGCCAAGAAAATAAGGGTCATATGACTTATTTTTTAAGTTAACCATTCAAACTATAAGCAGAAAATTTTAAGTTTGCATTCCTTTCCGAATGTCTCTATGGTGTTTTGCACTACTATAAACTTCCACCTTCAGAAGTATAAATGTATGCTTGCTTTGCTGCAGCTTGCTAAAGAAAGGAATTCCTATTATTACTACTATTATTAGTACTATTACTATCACTTCAGATACCCTTCCAAATAAGAGCTTGGTCTTCATTTACTGATTTGCAAAATCTGACCACTCCTAGTACAACTATGCTTGCCCACTGATCTGAAATGTCATTCCTTTGCTTAAACTACTGTTTTATGGTGTCAGCTTTAGTTATTCAAATTGATGCTAACAAACAGCTAGTCAGGTAATCAGAATGTATATAGACCTGACATATGAACTCTAAAGACATCTAAATAAATATTTACAGAAAAATACACAAGTGATTGAAAGAAGTTGATAATTTATCTTAACATACTTATGGAGTAGAATTTACCATACAATAAGCTAAACATTATAGCCAGTGTGTCTCTACTTCCATAACAACAAAGTTATACAGCAAAGTAGATCCCCCGATGCTAGATCAAACAATAAATTTACCCCGGGCATTCTACCTGTGTCCCTCTTGGACAGAGGCAATTGGTGCTGATCTTTGAAACAAGGGTAGAACTTGGCTAGGCTTGTAAGGGCCCTAAGGCCATTAGCCTAGTAACTTCTTATGATCCCCCATGTTTTATTTATTTATTTATTTTTGCTGCCCCACCTACAAGTTTGACTTTTCATGTTTCACTGATAGTCATAGGGCAGGATTCACGAAGGCTTGCATGGAGTGTAAGAGACGTGTAACACTCCATGCAAGCCTCGCGATCCAGGAACAGCCCGAAACTCCGTGTAAGAGACCAGCTAAAACGTCTCTTACAAGGACTGGGCGTGGATATGATAAATACCTCACTTGCAGCTGAAAGGCATGCAAATGAGGTAGATTAGCGATCCACAAAACAGAAAGCAGCCCGTGTAAGAGCCGTTTTAGCTGCAGAAATGTACTCAGTTGACAACTGAGTACGTTTCTGCAAAAGCCACAATGGAGCCATGTCAGCTCCAAATAAAGGGTGCATATGTGTCAGGCAGCATGCCAATGGCCAAATATGTGGCCATTGGCAAGGTACCCTGATGCAAATATGAAAAATATATATATTTTTTAAGCGCAGCGCAGCCCCGCACAAACGGGCTGCGCTGTATAAAACATAAAAATGAAGGTTATAAACCCACAAATGTGGGTTTTATGCAATACATGGAATGACAATGGAGGGACCAGCAGACCAAAAACAACATGGCCACAGTGTAGTGGTTGCTAAGGGGGGAAGCTGAGTCTAAGACATGTAACTAAACATTAGTAGGCAATCTGATGTAAATGAGGGTTAGGATACTGAATCCCACAGTCACATAGCAAATGAGCACATTCTGAGTAGTGTAAGAGATACATAAGGGGGAGGAATAGAGTAGGAGATAGGTGACATCACAGGGGGGAATGGTAGAAAGAAATACAGTTCATTGGAGGTCAGTGTTACATGACAGATGACAGACACAGATCATGGAAAGAGGAGTGCCACAAGATAAGCATGGGAAAGTCAAGAAATGGAAGGTGTACACTGTTACTTACACCAAAGTTTCTTGCTGGGCGTGCATGCGCACGTGTGCGCACCATGAAGCACGAGTAGGGCAGTGTGCGCACGTGTAAGGCAGACTGAGCATGTGGGAGCGTGTTGGTAGATTTGTAACACTGTTTGCGCTGGTGTGCACGCGTTTTAACCCGAATAGGCAGATCCTGAACCGTGTAAGCATGTGTGCATGTGTGTAAGCCACTGTGAGCATGTTTCTGCTGGTATGCACGCTGCTCCCCCCTGAGGAAACAGAAAGGAAAAAGGAAGCAACAGAATTAGTAGAAAGCTAGCAGGAAATACTGCTGGAGCTAGCAGGTGAAAGCAATTAGAAGCAGGCAATTACACCAGCAGAATAGTAGCCCAGCCCAGCACTTAAAACTCTGCAAACAGCAGTGCAGGATGTTTCTCTCAAGAGACACTGCAAGACAGGAGTAAGCTATTAGAAGTGAAAACTGAAAAAGCTGAACTCAGAGCAGAAATGCTAGGGGCTGCCATAGCTGTCATAATGAGACATAGGCGACTTGCTGAGGGTGGTGACAATGTAGATGGTGCCAGACAACCCACAGTGAGGAGACGGAGAAGAGTGTACAGGCCCAGGGTCACCTACCATGGGTTACATGAGCTGGAG
This sequence comes from Protopterus annectens, assembly GCF_019279795.1. Taxonomy (NCBI): domain Eukaryota; kingdom Metazoa; phylum Chordata; order Ceratodontiformes; family Protopteridae; genus Protopterus; species Protopterus annectens. Next base: position 986,879,527 of record NC_056725.1, on the reverse strand, counting down.
ATAGTAGAGTGCTGTAGAGTGGACAGAGAGCTCCTGCAGCAAATAGTCAAGCTGTGCAGGCCACGCCTCACACACAGAACCAACAGAGGGGAACCCATCCCAGTGGAAACCAAGGTATGTGTCGGCCTAAGAATACTAGCAACAGGTACCCTCCAGAGACCAACTGGTGATATGATGGGGATATCACAGGCATCAGCCTCCAGGGTACTGCACCAGTTCCTGGATGCCATGTCAGCACATGTTGGTGATCATGTATATTTCCCCAATGCCCGTGAGGTATTGGCCAGCAATATGCATCTCTTCCAGCAAATAGCGGAATACCCTGAGGTAGTGGGTGCAATAGATTGCACGCACATACGCATCAAAGCACCAGCCAGTGAGCAGGGTAGGGCCTACATTAACCACAAGGGCATCCCCTCCATCAACTGCCAGGTCATGTGTGATGCCCAGGGCATAATAATGAATGTGTGTGCTGGCTGCCCTGGGAGCTACCATGATTCCCACATCTGGCATTTGACGCAGCTGTGCCAGACATTTGCCAATGGGGACATCCCACACGGACACCTAGTGGGGGATGCTGGCTATGCACTGGAGCCATGGCTGATGACACCCATCAGAAATGCACACACACCTGAACAGGAACGCCATAATGAGGCACACGCACAAACACGTAATGTAATAGAGCGTGTGTTTGGGCTGCTCAAGTCATGGTTCCGGTGTCTGGACACATCTGGTGGAGCCTTGCAGTACTCACCAACTACATGTACCCAAATTGTCATGGTATGTGCTATGCTACATAATATGATCTTGCGAAAACAGCTGCAGCAGGACCAGCATAGGGCTGGGCCAAACAGCCCCCCACCATTGCCAAGGCCATCACAGGCAGAGCGTGACTCGGAGGAGGAACAACCTGAGCCTGCCCCAGTAGGTAGAAGGAGGCGTGCCCAGTATGCCCTAGCCTTGGCAAAGAGGCAACGCATAGCACATACACTGGCTCAGTAGGAACCCTGGGAATGATACCCCTCTCTGACTCACTCAAATAATAACAGGGATGCCTAAAATGACATGACCTCCTCACGAACATGTACAGGGAGTGTAATATGTGCATCCGACAGAGGCAGCCCTGCAGCACCACCTGAGGCATGAATGCCATGTGTTAAGTAATGTAACACCATGTACTATATGCACACTTGAGGACCCTGACTAACATCCACCCTCACCAAGCATGAAGCCACAAAATGATGATGGGATGATCAATTGCAATAATTGGCTGAAGTAATGCTGTTAGTCAAAGGGGAGCCAATGTGTTTCAGCCTGGGAAGACATGCTGAGCATGACATGATGCACCACCTGCTAGGGGTGGTGTGCACCTATCAGTCCAGGCCCCATGGATACTGGCAAAGGCTGTCAGTATCCACAGCGTGCCCTGAATAGGTAAGTCTAAACACAAACCCACCTTCATAGGTACCACAAGCGATAGGAACCTAGATGTAATGCTACCCAATGCCAGAAGTCTAAACAGCAAGATGCGTGCAGTGTAAACGTACACAGTATGGAGAATGTTGATATCTGTCCTGTAATAGAAAACTGGGTCAAGGCTCACATCAGCACCCTAACACTACCAGGTTACACCTCATACTGTGCTGTACAGCCTTTAAACATGGAACAAGCTACAAAAGGAGGGTGACTAGCAATAATTGTCAAGGATAACCACACCCCCATGTTGGTACCACAACAAGAAGCAGCATGGATTAGCCATGGTCAAGTACCAGTGGCTAAAACCGCCTCCCAGTATATAGCCTGCTGCAGACTACTGTCCTAACACCAGGAACTGCACCCGGCCTATGTTGGAATACATGAATATATCAAGCCCCCCAAACCACATTATATTGGTTGACTGTAAATACCCAGACATACACTGGGAGCATTACACTAGCACCAACACAGTAGGAGAAGAGTTCCCAGAATCCATAAACCAAAATGCCCAGGAACAACGTACCACTCCCACAAGAGGGGTAAGCATACTGGATGTGATAATCAGCAACATGCATACTGGATGGCAAGATGAGAAGTGTATCCCTCACTGGTAAGACTAGACCATAGAGTAATCACATCAGATATACACATCCTGACCACAGTCCCTGGCCAGAAAACCACAGTGAAAAACATGCGTAAAGCATAAGTTGCACCCCTCCAAACTGATGTGGAATCCACGAAAGGCCCTGTGCAGGTGCAGAATATGGGACACACTGCAGAACCTGTTATACAGGCATTCCATGAACACAGCCAGGAATGCTTGGATTATGCAATCACAAATAACAACAAGACACAATGCCATACACGCAGGCATCTGGCATGCTGGACTCCAGCCATTACCAAACCATGCAAGAGAATGAGGAAGCTACTACATGATAGAGCAAACATAAAAAGGGAAGTAATCACTGATCAGTAGTATGGCAATAAAATATGTCCACACATACAATCCACGAAGGCCAGCTACAACAAGTAGAATCTGTGAATCCTGAGGCAATGTTACACCTGCCCCAAGTACACAGACAACCCTCAACTCCCCCCAATAAATACAAATATATGTGAGAGATGCAACCATTTATCCAAACCGGAGGCTGAGCTCCCCCAACTCAGTACTGTCAAAACTAGTCAGGAGGAGAAGGTAACTACATACACCACAAACCCAGTCCCACATAGACCTATCACAACTGTAAACCAAACACATAAACACAGAAAAACATTCCCGGAGGCCCTAATTACAAACACACCACACCAAGAGAGGCTTCCAAAGCAGACCCCAAGCAACCACAACCTCCAAACATAGCACATGCAACACATAGTACACAAAGCTGGTGTGCCAAACAGCAACAGGCCAGAAGGAGAAACAACATGCCTGATACAGTTGTAATAGGTGTCTGTATAGCCAGACACACTGCTGTCCCACTCACCAGACTGAACAAGGGAAAGGGTACAGTAAGCTGCCTGTAGGCTGCTACAATACACCACATAACACAAGTACGCAGGTCACCCCAAAGCAAGCAGAAATATGATGCACTCATTGTCCATGCTGGTGTGAATGACCCGAGATGTACCTCCCTGGACTACATGAAAAGAGACATGGATGAGCTCTCTGAGTATGTACTCCAGACCGGTATGACACTGGCCGTTTGCAGCATCCAACCTCACCAAGAATGATGCCACAGTACAAACACAGAATGATCAGCTTTAACAGGTGGCACAATTACAGCTGTCAGTCCAAGAGGATCTAATGTCTGTCTGCCTGAGATGTCATGCATGACAAGCCATGCTGCTGTTCCAGGGATGGCTTGCACCTGTTACCCCTGGGCATCTGGATACTGGATAAGGCCTTTGCCACCTCCATAGAGCCGTACATAGGCAAGGCCAAAAAGACTAACCCACCACCCTAGAAAACATAAGTGGTAAGAAACATAAGGGTAATGCTGACCAATGCCAGATGTGTAAACTGCAATATGCATGCTCCTGAGGCACTTCCCAGTATGGGGAACATCAATGTCTGTGCGTGACAGAAACCTGCTGCAAGCCTACTGACAGCACACCAGCACTACCAGGTTATACCTCATATCATGCGTTATGGCCCCAACACCTGGACCAAAACATCAAAGGAGGGGGAGTATCCATATACAGCACAGACACCCATACGGCCAGGTAACTGTCAATGCACAAATCAGCAGAGACCACCCATGTGCACCTAACTGTAGTCAAAACTGCTGTACAGTCTGTAGCATGCAACAGACCACACTCTCACACACAGGAACCCCATCCAGACATCCTGAAGACACTGGAGAGTATGAATGTCCCACCAAATACCAAACAAGGTACTCACAAATTACCACATAGATGGAAAACCATTATGTATGCAAGGAGTAATCAGGGACCTAGGGACACAAGTCCACAGTAACCTGTCATGTGACACTCACAATGCCAATGTGGCTAGGAAGACTTTTATATTGGACACCGTATCATGAAAGGATTCACATCTACATCAACAGAGGTCACCGTGCCCCTGTACTGTTCTCTTATCAGACCCATAATCTAGTACAATGACTCATATGGGATGTACCGTACCTGACACCTGCAGCGGTTAGGTAGACCTCAAAGGTACCTCAACAAGAGGATAAAGGGTGGCAAATAATTTTCATATGCTGCCTGGCTGTAGGCACCCCAGCTGAATGCAGTCACAGACTGCCTACACAGAGGCATTGTATGTCTGTTGTACAAGGCGATGTCCAACACAGGAGTAATGGACATGCTCCACCCCAGGAAATCAAAGCCATTGGAGCTGTGAGAGTGACAGATGTCAACCTCAACACATAATGAAATAGGATGTGCTGGAGGGATAGATACATAACCCAGAGGCTCCCCACACCCTGGAACAGGATCCCACTCCATGTTAGGCAGAGCCCCTCACTGACACCCCTCAACAGGAATATTGCCAAGTGGATGGATGATCGTAGATGTACACTGGGGGTCTTCACTGTGTCACGTCCAGACAGAGGCACAGTAAAGAAAATCATAAATGGCCATAATATTCACATAGCAAGGGGCGGCAAAAGACACACACACTCTGGCTAGGCTTACTAATGCCTTAGGGTGGATAGCCTAGTATGAACCTATGAACTTATGAAGATACAAATTGTACAGGACACTAAGGATAATCACAAGGCTTACTCAAATGATGGTAGGAACCATGTTGGGAATTCACAGATATGCTCCAAATCACACAGATATTACAAACAACATACCAAACACACACACATATTGCCAACATACAACCTGACAGGTGCAGTGCAAACCCTTCCCCCCCCCAGAATGCAAAATATCTATCCCAGCAGACTGCTGGCCCCCTGACATTGCAGATGCTGAGGTAACAGCCATCATCTACAAAGCAAAACACATAGCAGCAAAGGTATAAGATGGTGTCCTGGGCTGAGGCCAACATGGACTCCAAGAAGAATGGAATGCCAAATCACACTACTGCTCAATGTCAGCCATACCACAGGATATGTACCCAAAGAGCAGTGTACAACAACAGTGGTCCTTCACAACAAAGGTGTTGCCTGAATGGATACTGCAAACTACCACCCCAGGATCCTGACAAGCTTGGTCTGCACAGCTATGGAAAGGATCAGCATGTACTGCAGACATAAAGCTATCGGGGACCTACTGACACTGGACCCTACCCAGTGTGGCTGTCGTAAGTGCAGATCCTGCCCCTAAACATGTTTGACCCATTTGAAACAGTCATTAAGGTCATCGATGAGGGCAATGTGGTCCACACAGCGTAGCTGGACCCTGCAAATGCTTGCAGACAATACCCTACGTGTTCAGTATGGATATGTTCACCAGCTTAAATATAAACCCCTATGTCAGTAGAGGGGTTGCAAACCAGACCAAGGACAGAACTGACATGGTCAGACATGCTGCATCCATGTCAGACTACAAACCAGATATAAGTGGCATCCCACAAGGCTTGGTCCTGGGACCTCCCCCGTTCCGTATATATATATATGTCCCATAGATACAGGCCAACATGGAAGGACTGTGACTGAACATGTATGCAGAGGGGTACAAACTGCCCAGCATATCTGACCCCCAGCTGACACAAGCAACCCACAAAAGGGCCACATAGAAACAGAGAACTGGTGCCATAGCCATGTCAGCAAGCTAATTACAGAAATGTGTATAGACAACCACCGTGGATATACAGTAAGTGCCCACCAATTACCACACAGGTGTTAACCCATTACGTACCTAACATGTAATGAGAGACCTGGGGACACAAGGTGATAGATATCCTGCATTGGACAAACATGTGGCTGTAGTGTTCACAGAAACATACCATATACCCACCCAATCATGAAGGTTGTCAGATCTAGATAAGGGGAGGTCACTGTGGCTCTGCAGTCATCCTTCATCAGCGTCACAATTGACTACAATAGCCCCTGTGGGATGTACCTCAGCAGACACCTCCATCAACTGTAAAGTCCACAACAGTACCTCACCAGGAGTAGCAAAGAGCATGAACAGATGCCATGTGTTGCCTGATTAAACAAACTGCAGCTCCATACACTGCCATACTGCCCACCCAGAGGCAAGCTGTGCCTGATGTATGAAGCCATGTCTAAGCTAGAATCAATGAACATGCTGCACCTTGTACAATCTGAATGGCAGTGAGCTATGCACATGAGAGACCTGAACCCCAGCACTGACATACATAGGACAAGTTGTACTGAATGATCCATAACACAGAAGCCACCCCCACTCTTGAGTAAACTCGCAGTACAGGTTAGCCAGAGAGTCACCCATCGACACCCCTCAAGAGGAATCTTGATGAGTGGATGGGAGATGGTAGGTTTACCCTGGGTATCACTGTTATGTCACAGGTAGACGAAGGCACAGTATACTAACCATGACATATGTCATGGCAAACTCCAGTTACAATGTGTGTCGAAGGACAAACACACTCTCCGACTAGCATCAGAAATGGCCTAGGGCACATCGCTAGTGTTTGCCAATGTCCACCTATGTTGTGGAATACACTACCAATGTTGGACAAGCCTGGTGTAGGTAGTCCATATCTGAACATAATGCAACATGGTCATATGTGCACAACTGGCCCCTACACAGTCTGTTGTGCTCACTATGAAGATGTCAAGCAGTGATAGGACTAAAGCCCAGGATACTGTCCACCACAGTGAAAGTACTGAACCAGTACACTATACGGTACTACAGTGTTAGGTCATTATGAAAGGATGTTGACAACTGTATGCAAAGTATCCCATGCAATCCCTGCAGGCACAGTATAATCTCTGTTGTGGTCAGACATGAAGCAGTTGGCCAGTAAGTACACAACATGACACCCAACACACAACCATAAACGTGACATATTGTTGAAGTTCACACTCACCCAAATATGTGGTGGACTGCAGAGTTCAACATATGGAAAGCTCACACTGGGCATGCTCGCACACTTTGATAAATGAGGCATATGTCAGACAACATGCCATGAAAAGGCTGATCTGGGCATGCTCACACACTTAGGCCATATCTCCGTTTAGCAGTTGGCCACACATATCTGGTATTTGTACGTGTCATTCCAGGAACCAACCACAACACAGCAATCTGCCCAGTGCACACAGTAAATGACTACAGAGACATAAGTGATATAGTGGATCGCCCTCATATTCAAACATCTTCCACAGATACACAAGTTGTTCATAGGAACAGGGAATGCTATGGCAATAAAGACCTGCAAACAGTCTAACAGCAACAAATATTGTGCATCTGACAATTAAACATATGGGTGTAGAGGTCAATACTAGGCTGTTTGCCTAGGGAATGACAACTTAGCCAGAGTGTGCTTGGTATCTGCATCCCCAGTACAGTAGGCTACTGTGCCACTGTAAAGTAGGTCACATAAGGCAACATGTGAGGCTAGTGTGCTGTGCCTCTGTCAAGCAGGGACACAGTGGAGATCCCATGGTTTGAATGTGCTAAGCCACATCCATGTTGTTGGTGTGTGCTGGAAGAGGGTTGCTGAGGACCTCTAACAGTAAGTGGGCATCAATAACAGACTGAGGGGAGCCCTATCTGCATTGTCTGGACAATTCCACTGTCAACACTGTGTTGTGATGATTATGTGGGATTGAAGTGTCATGTCGGTACTGTTCAGAGATGTCCTCCCTCTGTGGGCTACAGCTCTGCAATGTATTAGCTCACTCTGTCTGTTGGACGGCTCATATATGGCTGGTGTACACCTGACAGGTGTCCTGTTGTGGAGCAGTCATGGGTATATGTGGGATAGCATGATCAATGCAAACCTTACACATGCTCATAGAATGCAATTGTCAAGGATTATGCAGAGTGGCCAGTATAGTCCCCCAGCATGGGTCCTTTGAAGTCGTCCACCCCAGTCTTCACAAGTGCAGAGTCTGCTTGTGTGAAATACAGTTTGTTTGCAGTGACAACCTTGCCTGGGGGTGGGGATGGGATATGGATGTCCAGGGAAAGTTGGGTATGGTCAGATATCAACAATGGTGGTCTACCTCTGGTGTGGAACAGTGAGTACCCATGTTGCAGATGGACAGGTGCAATATGTATTCCCCCATGTGGCTGTGGTGAGTGGTTCCGCCATAGCACATGGACCCACAAATTGTAGTGGCTGTAGGGTAATGTTGTAGAGGCCTGAGTAGTTCCCACACACAATATGCCTGTACCTGATGTTAACAACTGGAATGGTGTATGTGAACACCTGCATATCCCGGCACTGTTCCCAGGGAAGCAAAGTGTGTGTCCTGGATGTGGGAGTGGTGTTCTGGACTGGTTGTTTTGTGTGTTACAGGTCCTGTGGTCATGAAGCATGGTATGGAACATAACCTGCCAGTGTGATGTGCATATCTGACCCTGAAGTAGGTGGCTGCAAATGCATATATATGCTATCCCCCACCTGACAGATAGTACTAGATGTAAATACCTCTGTAGAAATAAAGATGTCAGCACCCTATAAATACTGCAGGTGCAGAAGAGATGCGCAGTAATTCGGATAATGCGCTCTGCTAATGCGTCTCCCTCAAGTGCCATAATATAGTTAGGTAGGAGTTTGAACCATGCAAATGCTCAGTGTGTGTGTGTGTGTGTGTGTGTGTGTGTGGGTGAGCGGGGTTGTTGTGTGTGCAAGTCTGTGTGAGGAAAATGTCCCTTTTGGCAACTGGGAAAACACTCTACAGGATGCACATTCCCCTTTCTAAGCACTGATGATGTCAGCACCCTATAAGTACAGCAGGAGAAGGGAACCCTCCCAGTAATGCGAATAGCGCACTCCGCTAATGCGTCTGTCATGAGTGTCATAACATAGTTAGGTAGGGGGTTGAATCCTGCAACTGCCCAGTGTGTGTGTAGGGGGATTAGTGTGTGTGCAAGTCTGTGTGAGGGAAATGTCCCTTTTGGCAACTGGGAAAACACTCTACAGGATGCACATTCCCCTTTCTAAGCACTGATGATGTCAACACCCTATAAGTACAGCAGGAGAAGAGAAGCCTCCCAGTAATGCGAATAGCGCGCTCTGCTAATGCATCTATCACGAGTGTCATAACATAGTTAGGTAGGGGTTAGAATCCTGTGACTGCCCCGTGTGTGTGGAGGGGGGTTAGTGTGTGTGCAAGTCTGTGTGAGGGAAATGTCCCTTTTGGCAACTGGGAAAACACTCTACAGGATGCACATACCCCTATCTAAGCACTGATGATGTCAGCACCCTATAAGTACAGCTAGAGAAGGGAAATCTCCCAGTAATCCGAATAGCGCACTCTGCTAATGCGTCTCTCTCAAGTGTCACAACATAGTTAGGTAGGGGTTTGAAACCTGCAAGTGTGTGTGTTTGGATGAGGAGAGTTTGTGTGTGTGCATTTTTGTATGACAGACATGTGCTTTTTGGCAATCAGGAGAACACACTACATGATGCACATTACCCTTTACAAACACTGATGATGTCAGCACCCTATAATTACAGTTGGAGAAGGGAAATCTCCCAGTAATCCAAATAGCGCACTCTGCTAATGTGTCTCTCTCAAGTGTCATAACATAGTTAGGTAGGGGTTTGAAAACTACAAATGGCAAGTGTGTGTGTTTGGATGAGGGGAGTTTGTGTGTGTGCAATTCTGTATGAAAAACATGTGCTTTTTGGCAATCAGGAGATCACACTACATGATGCACATTACCCTTTCCAAACACTGATGATGTCAGCACCCTGTAAGTACAGCCGGAGAAAAAGAACTTCCAGTAATCTGAATAGTGCGCTTCGCTAATGTGTCTCTCTCATGTGTCGTGACATAGTTAGGTAGGGGTATGAATCCTGCAAATGGCAAGTGTGTATGTGTGTGTGTGGGGGGGGTAGTAGGGTGTGTGTAATTGCAAGTGTGAGAAAACAGATACTTTTGGCAAATACTACAATACAGCAGATGCTGCATATTCCCCCAGTAAACACAGGGGATGTCACCACACTATCAGTACAGCCAAACAGGGCTACTTGCCCAGTAATGCCAATAGTGCGCTCAGCTACTGGGTCTAATACCACTGTCAGAGCACAGATAGGTATGTTTTGGAAACCCACAACTGCCACGTGTGGTTGTGTCACACAATATGACCATGTGTGGGTTGTTGTTCATAACAATGCATGCCATTGCCTAAACCAGCAATGGCAATGCACACATGATGTATGTGTGACACATACACATATATACCTGTGACCTTCAGTAGTTACCATGTCTGACACGTGCCTCAAGTGGATAAATGGTATTCGCAATGCATAACATTACGACTGTGTCTTACTGTGCAGGGGCCGCATGCGGTATGTGTCTATACAGTGTGGGTTGTATATGGTATAATACCAACAGCAGGGGATACACATCTGGTCTGGGCCATATAGTCTACATGTAGTCGATGAACAGGTGCTGCATGTTCCCACCTGTTGTGGGAGTGGTAACATGTTGTTCCACTGCAATTCAGTGACTACATGCTGGGAACCTTTCAGCTAGTGTGTTGTAGCTACAGTAATGCTCACGCACTTAGTTTGGCTGGATGCAGTCCAGCCATATAAAGACATTTCTAGAGACTGTCATATTGCCAGTGTTGTTAGGGAGGACAGGTGGGTTTCCTGTGTATGGTTGGGTTGTGTGTGCCAAGCTATGAACCAGAAGGCAGTCCAACACACTGTCAGCTGCTCATGGATAGGCCCTGATGCTTTGTGCTGTGCCAACAACCTGGAGGTGTGTGTATCTGTGGTGCCCTGAGATACCACCCCCCTGTCCATGTGTGTTACATGTGTAGGGGACGACAGGCATGGTATGAGGTATAACCTGGCAGTGATGGGTTGCACCTGTGAGCCATGAATCAGGAATCTGGTACTGCACAGATATTGCAGTGCACCATGCTGAGGACAGTGTCCAGTGCATGCATCTTGCGGTGTACACTGCTGGTGTTGTGTAGCATCACTGTTAGTGTCTTATCCTGTGTGATACCCGCGGAGGTGGCTATGTAATCCGTGTCCTGCAGCAAAAGGCACTATGTGTGTATCAAGGGGCTTCACCAATATACAATGGCCCATGGGTGTCACATGCAAGCTGCCCCTCACAAATTATTGTGGCTTCCCTAGCATGTAAGCACACGTTGACAGCCATTGGATACCCTATGAATGACATTGGAAATTGAGCAGAATGTAGACATAGAACACCCTTCCTACATATTGTGGTAGCATACCTGGTGAGGGTATGATGGCAACCAAGATCAGGCTCATACTGGCCCATGCCACATGCTGAGAGATCCCTTCTATGTTCCCTATCATGTAGTCCAGGGAGGTATGTCTCAGGTCATCCATAGTGGCATGGACAATGACTGAGTCATATGTGTCCATGCCTCTGACTGACCTGTATGCATGTGTTTTGTGGTGGACCATAGTGCCCCACGGGCATATCACTGTGACCTTCACCATGTACAGCCTGTTGAGCAGGACCCCACTGCAGCGGGCAAGAGAGGTACCTGACACATCTGTAGCAGGTGTGTTGTGTAGCCCTACAGGCTGTGAGTGTGTGGCACACGGGATGTGTGTGCCATGTGTGGCATGTACTCTGTTCCGACGTAACGTATGCCTGTGTGCCAGCTGCGGAGGTGTGTGATGCTCAGGCAGGATGCTATTCTGAGTCTCCAAGTATGCCCCAGTGTGTTTGAATTGCTGTCAGTGCAGGTCTATGTCAGACTGGTATTGTAGTCACTGTAGTATGTCATGCCACCTGACAGGGTATAGCAGTACTGGGTTCAGAGTGCTCAGTCCCCAGATTGGCTATGTGGTGGCATCCCACACATGTACTGTACGTTCCTGGCCAGGGGAGAGGGTTGACTGCATACATGTGGCAGCTGTGACATTGCCACATGGCTCACATAAACCACAACTGGACCATAGAGGTGATTCTCAGGTTACCTTTGCACATGCTACCATAGTAGTGTGATTGCCATGGTGATTACCAACACATAGGGCCAATTGGGAACAACATACTGAAGGTGAGTATGTGTGGGTGTACTGCTACTGATTTCATAGCACTGGCATATATGACTGCACCCGTGGGTAAATGCCAGGTAAGTCATGTGCAATGTGTCACAGGCAACGTACATGTGAACAGGACAGACAGTGATGTTCTGTCATGTGGAAAATTGACATACGTATAGTACGCTATGCAGATGTCACTAGGAGTCCACAGAAGCTCTGTAACTCTGCATTGCAGGTGGAAGCAGTGTTCCAGGGAACCCCAAGCAAACATGCATGCAAACAAAGCTACAGTAAGCAGGGCTGGAAGTAGCCCATTGTACAAAAAAGAAGGGGTAACACTTACAGTAGGTAACAGTGCAAATATGTAGGCACTATCAACATGTACCCAGGAATGCACAGCTCTGATGTCCATGGTAGAACTGATATTATGTCATAGTTAATTGTGATTTGTATTACATTGGTACTGCACACATATCAACATGCGCAAACATCCACATTGCATAGTCGTTGTGGGCAACATGCCACCATTACTGTACATGTCCATCATTGCATATCACTACTTGCATTAGCTTCTCCCCTGTGCTACCTATGTATGTGGCTATCTGTTGACATCCTTACCACCGGTATGCAATAATGTGCAGCTGTTACACTATGGTACTTACTATGGGTGTAGATAACAATTCAGGACAGTCATACAGTTACTGCATCAGGCATGCTGGGATATACACATAGTCATATCAGCACACTGTACTGTTACCAACATGATACTAGTAATACACTTCTATGTAGTCACCCTGTGCATCAGCAACTTGTTTACCTGTTCCTGCACTGATGCTGGAGATTGCAGGAGGTGGCACAGTTTCATCATATGCACAGGGTGTGAATTAGGTATGCCTGAGTCTGCCACTGATACCACCAATTGACATGTGTGTGTATGTGTGTTGGTGAGGGACAGCAGTACAGGGTGGGGCACTGTTGGTGCAGTGTTTGCATGTATGTGGTAGCCCTAGGTGTTAACATTTCGCATGTGTGTATGCATGCACACAGTTCCACCTCATGGCTGCCATATACTGGAGTTTGTGGACAGCCACAGACTGCACCTGGCAGGTCATTCAGATCAGTGTCTGTGGGCACGGACATGGTACCTGTGCCTGGCAGGGGTGCTACGGACCGTATCCAGTACTAAGCCAGACTGGGTACTGTCATCAGAAGCAGGAGTATGTTGACTGCACATAGGTCCCTGTTGGGACTGTCCAGAGCCACGTGCACGTGGTCTCCTGGGGCGTTCCGATGACAGCACAGACCCAGCATTGCTGGGGCTGTTGCTGACACTATGGGGGCATCCGCAGGCCTGTTGTCATCCACGCCGACTGCCAGCTGCTGCTGTTGCTGGCATACGGCCACGTCGATGCCGCAACCGTCCACCATTGCCCTGGCTCATGGACATGTGGTTGTGGAACTGCTGTAATATGTCCCCACAATGTCTGTCTATGACATCGGTGAAATTACGGATAGCATCCGCGATGTCACGCATACTGTCAGTCATGGCTGTGTGACATGCTCTCAGCTCCCTCAGACCCTGCCTGGTGTACCTCTCCATACGCGACTGTGCCTGCATGACAGCCCGAAACATAGCTGAGGTTGACAGACCTCTTTGGGCACGTCTGCCAGAGGCAGTACGCCCACGGATGCTCCCACGAGAACCCATGGGCAACTGTCTGTGTGGTACCATCGCAGGACCCTGCCCATGGCTGCTGTGTGGGGAAGCATGTGCCACAGATACCACATTACCCTGGTCAATGCCCACTGTATCCTGTCCATCACCTAGGGACAATGGTGACATAGGATGTACTGGCAGGATGACTGTGCGCAATGATGGGGTTGACAGCTGTGTACTGTCAATTGGCTGACCAATGACGGACCCTGACACACCTTCCTGTGCCATTACACAGATATCATCATTATCAGTACCTGTGGCACCAGATTCAAATTCCCTGCTGCAGGACACCAGAGCAGCACCAGAGCCTGTGGGAGAAAGACAGAAATCACAGTTTACAATGTCTACACAATGTTACCAGTGATGCACTAATGCACACATGCACACGTGGACACATGCACACATACACACATGGACACATGCACACATGCACACATGCAGACGTGGACATAGGCACACATGCACACATGCACACATGCACACCCCGCAGTATACACACAGAGCACTACTGAGTTACACTAGTATTACTAGCACTATCAGGACTATTATAGGTATTGTTAAAACACACTCACCAGCATGGATGGGCTGCCTTGCTGTAACACCGGAGGGACCTGCAGAAATGAGGGGATTAATGTCAGTGGGCACAACTGTGCCATTGATACTGCGTATGATACAGTGCATTAGTACACCAGTTGCCTTTCACATGTCAGCTGCTGATATTGGCAATATCACACCTGCACAATTACATACTATGTTGACAGCTACATACCACGGACACACCTTACACATGCATAAACTAACAGTGTACAGAACAGTCAAGTGTACATATGGCATATTACCTGCATGCTCCATGTTGCTGTGTGGATCCAGCCTCCATCATAATGCAGGTGTGTTGCTGTTGATGTTCCTGGGCTGGAGCCACAACACTTAGGAGTAGCCCCTCCAGTCTGGTGAGGGGGGATGTGTGGCCACCCCACCTCCTGTGGCGACCTGTTGCCTGTGGATATCCGACGCACGCTGACGGACATTTCTGATTAAATCACTGCAGTGATGTCGTACCTGCTCATATGTCCTATTATGCGTGCCAATATAATTTATCCTACGGACAAGGTCTTGCCACAGTGCAGCCCTCTCCTGCTGATTCTGGCTGGTGTGGGAAAACAGTATGTCATAATCCCGCACCAGGCTCTGGTGTATCTCTTCATCTTCTGCAGCAGAGTAGGCAGGATTTCGCTGATGTGCCATGTCCCCGGAAGAGAACACAAACAGGATATCAGCAGACTATGTCAGCAATATATGGCACACATGCTATACATGATACTCAACTGTAGTGATATACTACTACTCCCATATGTAGCACGTGTGTGTCTCTTGGTGGATACACAAGTACATGGCCAGATATCAGTGCTCAGCCAACACCTGTGCAACAATACCTGCCACATTCCATACAACATAGTAGCATGCCCCAGCGGTCAGCACACTGAGACAGGTCCAATGCACAACCTCACTCTGGGGGTTCATACCAAGGTACTGTATGTGGAACGCCATTCACTAGTGTGATCTGGACACAAATTACTCGGCCTGGATATACATATCCCACCACCACCAACGCCAGCACAGTAGACTACTTTGATATATATGTGATTAGACAGATATTCACTTGTTAGGACTGACATGGTATCCATGCAGCCCACTGGGCCAGTGGAAGCCACAACCCACACTGCTGACCCCTTTGTAAATGCTTCCCATGGACATCCCAAAGAATGCATGGAACATGCACACACATTTCTAACCCAGACCATATGCACAAAGGTTAGGCATCCTGTCTGGTGGACCCAAGCCAAAGGCAGATTGTATAACGATAGAAGGAGGCTACTGCAAGACAGAGCAGATTCACATAAAGGGAAGGCATCTGTGGTCAGCACTGGTAATAAGCTACGGTCTCTCATAACAACATCCACGGCCTACTCTGGGAGGGAAATGGCCACGAACACTATAGATAACCACAAGGCCTTCTTCAGTTATGTTAGACATATGGACCAAATGCCTCAGATATGCTCTGAATTACTACACACCTACTTAACATTCACTGAACACACAGATATTGGCAACATTCTGGCAGACAGGTTCAGTGCACGTATTCCCCCTCCTTCTCCCCCACACTTAGAAATACTTATCACAGCTGAATGTAACCTTCCTATCATCTCAGATGTCCAGGTGAGGGCCGCCCTTAGCAAAGCAGAACACACAGCATCAATGTGACCTGATGGTATCCCTGGATGTGTGCTACGTGAACTCCAAGAGGAGATACAACCGCATATAAGACTGATATTTAACCTTGGCCATACTACGGGATATGTACCTGAACACTGGCATACAGCAACAGTGGTCGCACTCCACTAAGGAGGCACCTCTACTGACCCTGGGAACTACCACCCCATAAGCTTAACCAGCCTGGTCTGCAAAGCTATGGAATGATTCATTATGCGACGCATATACAGTGATATTGGGTACCTGCAGACACTTGATCCCACCCAGTTTGCCTTTGTGATGGGCTGATCCTGCCTTTTGAACCTGGTTGACCTTTCAAAACAGTCACTACAGCCATTGATGAGGGCAACGCAGTCCATACAGCCTACCTGGACTTGCCTAAGGTCTTCAACACAGTACTCCACTCAGGCATCATAGACAAGCTCATTAGCTTACATGTTGCTACATATGTCACATGATGGGTTGCACACTGGTTGACATACAGAATTCATAATATCGATATTGTGGGAGCCATGTCAGACTCAATGCCAGTCACATGTGGTATCCCACAGGGCTCTGTCCTAGGACCCCTCTTGTTTGGCATTTACTTCTCAGATGTGAAAGCAAACATGCGGGTTGTGGATGACAAAGTTCCCAGATGACTGCAAACTAAGCGCCATAGTCATTACACCAGCTGACACACACATCCTACAGACAGGCCTCACTGAAACGGACAACTGGTGCCAGGATCATGGCCTAACACTGAATGACATGTAATGTATAGTAAACCCTTTGGGTGAAACTACGTGCACACAACTTATCACATGGACATACCTATAGATACAGACCAATGACACATATGGAGGGTTCACAGTATGTAGACTATTAACTTGTTACTTTACATTACCTGTGTTTGTCGCAGCTGGTTGTGTTACCGTTACTATAGCTTCCTGCTGCTGCTAGCCCAGCTTGATACTGACACTGATGACAGCTTCAACTTAGTTTGTGTAACGTGTGTTTTTGTTTGTGTTCTTATTTTCTTTTTTTTTTTTTCTTTTCTTTCTCGATCTCTCTCTCTCTGTCTGCCTCCAGATGGTGCAATGAAAGTATTGCATGTGTGGAGTGGGAGTACAAGATGCTTTTGTAGGTATCTGCATAAGTCCATGTGATGGCCTCTGCACCAATTGTAAGCCAGCATTTGCTAATTGCATGCAGCCAGTTGTGTACTGATTGCAGTTCTCACTGTGATTTCAGGACAGTGCTATAAAAGGGTATGTGAGATAGGCGTTGCCCTTTCAGATTATAAGGGCGGGGACCATGCTGGTATGCTGTGGACACTGTTCTGTGAGTGTAAAGGTTAGTATCTCTCTCATGTTTCAGGCTGTGTTGTAGATTCACATTTCTCCATTCCTCTCTTATGTTTCCTGTACTAAGTGTGTATGCACACTGACACCTACAACTATATATATATATATATATATATATATATATATATATATATATATGTAAATATACATACATTTATATATGTACATTAACTGACATTATTACCTACTATCTACCAACTAGCATGGCTGTTTCTGTTCACACACTACTATTATAGAAATCCACTAGATTTGACAGTAAGTATACATGACATGCTTTGTGTACTACACATCCTAAATTCCCTTTACATTCATTCCTACTATTACATGATATATTTATTTTAGCACAATGTTCTTGTATAACAGTCATGGCTTAGTGGTAAATCATGCAGACTACTGTTTCCAAGGTCCTGGGTTCGGGACTGACAGTGGGATTTTATTTTGCTTTTGAACTGACTACAGGACCTGTCAATCAGAGTGACTAAGGCACCTTTAAGCAGTTGTAACCGGGTTAGCGCTGGTTTGCGCAGAGCTCCTGCATGCGCACTGGCGTTCAGCTCCGCTCACTCCCGCTTACAACCGCTTAACAGTGCTTACTCTGGTGCACACCCGCGCTATTTTCTTTGAAAGAAATGAAAATGGGGAGACAAGGAAGTGGTGAAAAAGGGGTCACAAAGAGGGTAAGACAGTAGGGAAACAAGCTTGGATTTTGCAGGAGGGATGTAGGTAAGGCCCATAGCTGCCCATTTTTTCATCAGCAACAGCTGTGCATATGTTTGTAATTTGGTGTGACATTTGAAACCTTCCACCCCTGAGAGAGGTTTCAGGACAACAATAATACATGTTGTACAGCCAATTGTAATTGATAGTTTCCATGTCCAGCAGACATGTGTGCGGAATGGGCAGCTATGTATGGGGCGTAATTTTTTTGTGGGTACAGAGTGCCCTTTTTTTTTTTTTTTTTCAGGTGAGAGTGGTATGTCAGGTAAAGGAAGTCGGTATAGCTGGGGAGGTAGGTTGGGTAGGTCAACAGACAAGAAAAACAAGATGCATACGGGGCGGTGTATGACACGTGTGGGGGGGGGTTACACAATTGACGGGGACGGATGTTTGGATATCCAGAGCTCATGAGCCCACAGATGGCAACAGCGGAACTGATATCCCCACCCATGGGCAGTTGCCACTGTTCCTTCACTGCCCTGGACGGGGCTGTGCTGGGGGCTGTGTAGGCCGGGCAACAGGCATGCCCGTAAGATGTGCCACCTGTTCCTCAAGCTGGCGTAGGGGCCCAAGAACAGAGTCCCGGATCTCCCTATGCACCACAGTCCGGACGCTACGGAGGTTGAGTGGTGGTTCTCCTCCGGCCACACTTGCAGAGGGGGGACGAGCCCCATCCCCTGCAGCGCTTCCACCCACAGGTGGCACAGCTCCACCGGAGGAGGGTCCAGACTGGGCACTAGTGCCATGTGCACTTGCCAGCTGAGGTGGGAGAGGTGGGTCCGCTGGAACCCGCCTTCCCTGTCGTCCTATGTTTTGCATTATGTCACGACAGTTTGGGTTAGTAACATACAATACCATTCGCAATTAGTTGTAACAGCATGCATTAGTATTCCCATTAACCAAACACCCAGATATTCACACCATTGAACAGCGAGCATAACACATGCATAATTTGAACAGCAATACACAGTCCAACAAAATGCAGGGTTGATTGATGGCAACAGGCCATCAGGTTTGGATGTATGAACAGGGCAGATGCATCAACATACATGCAAATATTTATGACCCAACAGGACAGATGTCCAGGGGTGTTAATTGTGATTGCACATACCAATTTTACGTGGAATGGATTATATGTGGTTATAGGGTGGGGTGAAGAAAATATTATTAACACCTTCGAATACCAATACATATGCTGTGCATTTCTAATAGCTGCAGATATATACACACTACTGTTCTAACTACAGTTTCCTATATGATAACTACTTCAATTTGGTGATAGGACTGTTACTGCTACATCAATATACATTCTATTGTTATTCATACACGTTCATATCTCACTTTGTTCAGCTACATCATCCTGCTACATTTGCTTTATATAGCTATAGACAACTGTGGATGTTTGGTATTTCAGACAATCATACTATCTGCATATTGCAGACTGAGAGCAACATATCCAGATTTTGGGATACACATTCCAGCTGCAGCAACACTTTGAACACATTTCGCAGTTTGGTTCTGCTTGTCACATTCATTTCATTCTGTACTGACTGCAGTATACTTTATTCAGGGGTTATTACTACTTTACTGGTGGATTCATAACTCTTTCTCACACTCTCTCACTTGCTTTCATTTTACTATTCAGGATGGTACTTACTTCTAGGCTTTATTGACATGTTTTACCTGTAGTTATTACAATCCTTTCCAGCAGTCTCACTTTTGTCATGTTTCAGTATTTCAACAGGGATATATTTCACACATGTGATTTGCTCATCTTCTGCAGCTGTACTTTTCAGCTTGCTGCAGGTTGTGTACTATTATATTACAGGTGGGGCATCTTTATTTCAGACTTTATTTCAGACATTTTCATTTTTCTGTTTGGATTACAGACTGCAACACACTTTTGTAATCAAGCAATACTTGCAAACACTCTTACACTGTTACTTGCACATTTTATTACTTAGTGACTACACAGCACTCTTTTGCTAATTGTCATACTTTTATATTTCTTTACAGTTACTGGGAGAGGATTACTGACCTGCCTGGTGGCGCAACCGCACCAGCCTATCGCCATAGGCTCTGCGGTTCGTAGAACGGACACCTGCAGCTGTAATATAAATGAAGTAATATTGGAATACACATCTCCATAATATCAGCTAGTTTAATTTCTTACGTACATAATTAAATGTAACTTACTCAGTAGTGGGGTGTTGGGCATTTGCCGGGCCTCCTGGATCCAAAGGTTCAATTGTTCCTGCTTACGTCTCTTCAGGTCCGCATGGTGGTGACGGACCTGCTCACCAGTCCTTGGAATCCCTGTGGCACTGGTGAGATCAGGAGCCAACCAGTCCCACGCCTCAGCCCTATATGCTCCCCACAGGACCTGGCCCTGCATGAGTTGGGCCTCATGATTGTGGACTAGGAGCCAGACCATATATCTGGACTCCTCAATGCCCCACCTCTGTGCTCGAAAGCAACTACCCTCACCTACTCCTGACATTCTGGCTGCAAGTTAGTTCTACAATCGTTTATGCTGTGTATTCCTGCCTATGGGGCTTATATATGCAGTTTTTCCCGCACTTATCTGTGATTGGCCATTTTGGAATTGTATCAACTTCACAAAACCTGCTTTGTCATGCTCCACTTTCTATTCATTCCTATATATTTGCTATTACTGCATTTCTAAGTACAGCTGTCATGGCTTAGTGGTTCAGTACCTTGCCTATGGTGCATGATATCCTGGGTTCGAACCTGGCCACTGCTTTTTATATTTTATTACTGTCTAGACAGGCTAGGGGGTGTGTCTGTGTAAAGGCAGTTTTGTTACAGCTTGCTCAACGTTGCCCGTCGGTTAGCTTGTTGGCGCGGTGCGCAGCTCCGCGCAAATGGGTTACGCTAGTTTATGCTTCATTTGGCTGTCAGCACGCATATTACGCTCAGCTCAGCTAGGGGCACACAGTTTCAGCATGTTAAACCACTGCTCACCTACGGGCACTCATTTTACACCTGTTAAACCACTGCTCACCTACGGTCAGATGCACTCACCTTGTTAAACTGTAGCTCAGCTATAGACACATCTGGCATTTTTTATTATTTTATCCCACATTTCTTCAAAATAAATGGCCTATTTCATTACATTTTACATAAAATATAATGTTATATGTGTACATATATGTCAGGGACTTGTTTCGTGCTTATTTTACTAAAAATGAAAATTGATGTTGTGGGGGCATGACTGCCTGCTCTTCAGCCGACGTCTCTACCGCTATGCTATTGCTTTTTAGCTTACTTTGCATAGTTAGTTCTTATATGCTTTTCCACTTACTGCTAACTGTGGCTGAGCTATGGGCATGCCCGCACAAACGAGCGCACTCACGGGCAAACATCTTTACAATTTAAAAAATATATATAACATGTTCATTTATATATTTTATGTTCATAGTCTGTGGGGGCATGTGTTGTGTTGTGTTTATTCACATTTCCATGGACTCTGTCGTGGGTGTTTACTTTGGGCACTTTTACTCTTCTGGGGGCATGTCCGCTTGCTGGGCTTGGCCTACGGACACGCCCCCTACTGTCTTCCACGGACCGTGTTAGCCTTAGGTGTGATTCAGCATGCCCTCATGCATATGCATGACATGCTGACGTCACACCGTTTAACTGCAGCCTCCGTGTAAGCCTTGTATCTCTTACATGGAGGCTTCATGAATCCTGCCAATAGTCTATCAGTAATGCCAGATAGTACAGATTCTTACGTATTTTTGCTAAGACAATGCACACTGATGCAATAACTCTGGTCTGGTTAACTTTGAACTGCATTACATTAATACTTCTACATTCTCATGATTTTGGCTTTTGTATCTCCATTAAGTTTGGAATTACCCAGAATTCTTGAACCAGGAAGTTAATACTGCATCTTTCTACCTCAAGACATAGAAGGCATTCATTCTATCAGATTGGAGATTTTTTTTAATCATACACATACACACCTGCCAGATTTCTAAGTGAATCTAGAGTATCATTTGCAGCTACCTGACTAAGCTTTCCTGTTCTGAACTGATGAACTCTTCCCATAAACATATGTGAAAAAGCAAAGGCAAACACTTGTATATTGATGTTTTTATAGATTTTTAAACTAAACGTACGAGAATATGAGTTGTTAGTGATTGATAAGAAAGTTTTACATCCCGAGGCCATTTACAATGCTCAGAAATTACCAGGATAAATCTCTTGAAACATTCCTCTCAGGAATTGTCTGTGGAATTCCATACAAACTTTTTATACCTTGCATAATGCTATCTGTTTTGTCTCCCCTTAATCCCACTCCCCCCAAAAAAAACTGAATCTGGGGTGAAGGGATAAGAAACACAAGCTAATAAATCAGCTTTACTGCTCTTACAAAAACACTTGAAGTCATGAACAAAGATCTTAGGTTTAATTTAGCACTTAAAATGAAATCTCTTGCCTTTTTAGGAAAATTCCATCTTCCTTATTCAGG
Source organism: Protopterus annectens (assembly GCF_019279795.1). Classification (NCBI taxonomy): domain Eukaryota; kingdom Metazoa; phylum Chordata; order Ceratodontiformes; family Protopteridae; genus Protopterus; species Protopterus annectens. Next base: position 986,856,893 of record NC_056725.1, on the reverse strand, counting down.
ACTATGCCTTAAAATTGTTCTCTATTCCTCAGAGAAGCTTTGCAGGAACAAACAAAAGAAAAAAAGTATCTAAATGATAAGTTAAAAGTTTCTCCCTCGTCTGAAAATTCTAGCATTCTCTGACAAGTTCTGTTCACTGTCCCATTACCATTTCTTTTACTAAGGGGTTAACACCAATGAAGTTAAAATGGGTACAATATTCTACTACCTAACCACAAGGTTGCCAGCATCCTGCTACTGTTTTCTATATTAAGTTTTGAAAATTTGTTAGCACGCAAGTAAATAAATAAACCACAATCCATAGGGCCATCGATTGCAAGGCATGTGCTTTTGACTTAGTTGGAGTGGGGGTTGCCGTGGAGTCTACATTTCAGCTACTTCTGCCATGTGGTCCTGGATAAAGAACATCCAGAATGGTTACCTGCAAACAGCTAGTAAATTCCATAATACTTAGATTAGGTTTATTGTAGCAACAATTTTTTTGTGAATTAAAATTAACCAAACATAATTTACCTTGAACTAAGCACTAGCTAAGTACAGCCTGTGTGTACACACACACACACACACACACACACACACACACACACACACACACACACACACACACACACACACACACGCACACACACACACATTATCTCTCTAATAATTAATAAAACATGTTTTACTTTGCAATAAAGCATAATCTAAGTAGTAACTTTCTTATCAATACAGGTAATTTGGAAACCATGGTTTATCTTGTGTGTAAGAAATTAAGCAACCATCATTTGCTTATTTGAAGGATTTGGGTTTGAAATCTTAGTAATTAACATTATTTACAGATGCTGCTGAATTCTTTTCAGGAATTCAGTGCTTCTTGTTCATCACTGTTTCTTTGTTGCTTACTTCTCCATTGCTACTCCTGTTCATTCTGATCTACTACTGCTTGTGTTCTGCTCTGTCCTGCCCTGCTGTAGAAAACAGATCTTGCCTGGCTACTTGTGTTTTTTTAAAAACTCTCTCTACTTATCCATCTGCCTTTACAATCCCCCCTTCCTGATCCTAACTAACTTCCTGCCCCACCCCTTCTACATGCTATTTTCACCTCAGCAATATAGCTATGGATACAATTTATTGACACACTGCCATTCTCTGAAAGATGCTTGCAAAAGTGTCAACAAATTACTGAAATAAAAAGACTTTTTACAAAGAGCGGTTTTGCAAGGTTTAGTTCCTGGTCAGGTTACTCTTTCCATATGCACTTCTTCAATGAGCTAGAGTCTCATTTCCAGCTTGGCTAGATTCAACTAATTAGTCAGCTTTGCATAACAACAGAAATCACTGCCTGGTGTGCCAATAAAACTATTCCCTCATACGTCTCTTCACTTCTGAATAACATTTCTCAGGAATTATATCTAAAAAAAGCACACACATGAATCCAGAGTTTAGGCCACTCTATCCATTTCTTAGAAAATGCACATTAAATTGTTTGATTTTAATTGCATTCTGTCTGCTCACATGGTTATCTTTGCATAGTTATTCTGATATAGGTTCATAGGTTCATAGGGGTATACTAGGCTAATGACCACAAGGGCCTTTTTAAGCCTAGCCATGCATCCCGAATCTCTGACAAGTTCTGACACCCTTGATAAATGTAAGCATGGGCCTGGGAGATGAACCATTTACATGTTACCTGTTTGCATTAGAGACGTAAGTGCCAAACTAGGGATGAATTTCTAGTGTCCCTTCCAATGTCCAAGTTGCACTTGAATTGGGTTAGGGAAGAACTCTGTTTCACATGGATGGGGAACCTGTTCCATAGACAGGGTAGTCGCTGAGATACATACTTATCTCTCCAGCAGGTCCTATTTATATCACAAGCAAGGATTAAGTCTTTAGAATTGCTAATTGTGATATTGATGTTTTGTGGGTATGCAGAAGGTCCATCAGAGTGGGGTCTGACAATGCCCTGTATGCCAGGCATTCATCTCCCCGCAAAAGCCTGTAAGCGACAGAATACAGGTATAGGGCCTTGAGGTGGTCAGCATAGGACATATTACTTATGCCCTGTATTCTTTTTAGTGAGGAACCTCTGTGGTCATTCCAGTTGCTGGATATGCCTGTTTAGTTACATATCAAAGGGGGTATTGTACTCAATGATAGGTCTGATGTATGCCGAATACAGTGGAACAATGACTTCCTTGGACTTAGAAGCCATGCCTTTGTTTATAAGCTGTGCAACACAGAATGTTGTCTTCACCACTGTAGACATGTAATGATCAAAGGCTATATTACTATCTATGTGTGTCCCTAAGTCCTTGACTACTGGGTCAACTCTAAGGGGTGTGTTGTCAATATGATAGTTATCAGGGATGGATGACTTCCCAAGGGATACTATTATGCATTTCTTGGCATTTAGCTTTAGTCCATGGTTCTGACACCAGTTATTTGTCTGTGTCAGCCACTCCTGGAGAGCATTTGTGTTAGTATGAGATTCAATAATAGCTCTTAATTTGCAATCATCGGCAAATTTAGTCAGCCAGAGACCACTGACATTGGCCTTGACGTCTGAGAAGTAAATACCAAAAAGGAACAGTCAAAGGACTGATCCCTGAAGGACTCCACTTGTGACTGGCTTCTTTGCAGAGGTGGACTCCTCAAGTCTAACTTCCTGGGTCCTGTCTGTGACCCAGTTGGCTATCCACTGGGTGACATACAGGTTTGTACCTAACCTCTTGACATTGCCAACAATGCCCGAGTGGGTATTTGTGTCAAATGCCTTGGCCATGTCACAGTAGGCAGTGTGAATGATTTTGCCCTCATTCCTTGCTTGGAATTTTGCTAGGTTCTCACTTAATTTCATGAGGTTAGCATTAGAATAGTTCCTGGATATTCCCAGTTTAGCTGGGGGGGGGGGGTCCAGGTTTTATTTTTTACTTCAAAGGAGACCATTTTGTAGTCTGACCTTACCAGGGAAGGTATTACAGAAGGGGGTGTAGAGCACTCTCCCATATTAGTGAGGACCAGATCCAGTATGCTTGCACCCCTGGTTGGTGTATTGACTATCTGGTCCAGGGAGTTTGTGTTTACAAATTCAGGAATCTCTATGTATGTAAGTTTGATGTCATATAGGATTCCCAGTTAATAGTGGGGTAATTAAAGTCACCCAAGAATATGGTATTGGGTTGGATGGTTAGTGTTTCTAATAAGTTTAAATACATGGTATGGGTTTCCTGGGTCATAGAGGGGGACCTATAGCTTGCAAGGAAGTAGTATTGGATTTTATCTATGGTGATTTGAACATGGAGCAACTAAAGTCCATTGTCTTGTTTGACCAGCCTTGAAGTATATTTATTTTTGCTGTAAACAGAGACACCTCCACCTTTAGTCACTGTCTGTGAAATAGCCGGTCTAAATGTGTGGAAGGCATTATAACCTTGCACTGTTGGTGTGCTGTCAGCAGCTTTAAACCATGTCTCAGAGACTGCACAGACATCAGCATTCTCTAGGGTAAAGAGAGCTTCCAGGGAGTGGAGTTTTTTGTTTAGACTCCTAGCATTGAGCCTAACCTGATCTATAGTATTTAATGCCAAGCATTACATAACAATGAAACAGTTCTCAATTTCTTCTTAACAATGACCTCCCAACCCTCTTATGTGACCTAGTGCTTTCTGTTGCTATAGCTTTGTGTAGTTTGACTTAGTTGTATACTTGAAGCATATCTCTTGTCTTCTCTGCAACAGACTCCTGGAGAAAGGTTCTAAAGCAGATACTTTTGAAAATAGTGTATACTACCAATTGAGTAAGCTCACAAAATAAAAGTACATGAATATTATTCATTTTCTGAAGAAAAAAAGAAGTTTTTAATTGCAATGAAAGTTATTTGTTCATGAGAATCCAACAACTTTATCAAAAAGAAATTATAGATTGCAGTATGTCAGAGTAAAAGTATGTCAAAATTAGGGACACTTGTGGGGCATGCTGCTAAGTGATCCAACAGTCCTACTCATCTGTTCTCCATTGAAACTACCCCTAATCACAAAAGCATGTACATACTTCATGACACACATGTATGAAACAGTACCAGCAGCTGTATCAATGATACCGCACTCCAAACAGGGCACTCAAACAATGTACTGACAAACACAGGACAATAATACACAGAGTAATACATATGTCTAATCAAGCAATGATGGAATTGCTAGGGATTACACAGAGCACATTTTAACCATTAATCTCTGCAGTTCACAATGCATGACATTCACATCACACTTGCAAAGGCACACCTCCACTTCCCATCAACACACAGCCACCTACACCCACACAATATGTCAGTCAACTTTGAGGCTTTTCCCACCTCTCTGCAAAACACTGCTGTAATGGCTTTGGCATATGAAAACATATAATGGGTGTCAGGTCAAGACTCCCATTCCTACATATTGGAGCCAGTCCACTGCACTTACACAAGTGTCCCCCTCAGTAGGGCAGAAAACAGGTGTCAGTACAGATTTGATCCATATTTATTTTACACCCTCCCCAACACACACACACACACACACACACACACACACACACACACACACACACACACACACACACACACACACTCATTACACATGCTGGTGGACAGTGATGATTTGACTTCATCTCCCCAAAACAGTGCTGCAATGACTAAGAAGTGCAAAAGCTATTGGCACATTTCAATTCAGGACACCCACAGACACTGCAGCAAGCCCACTGCACTGACACCACTATCCACCAAGTAAAGTCAATATTAGTCCAGCTTTGTTCTATAGTTCTGTTATCCTATATGCTATAATTACACACATGGACATGCACGCATGCGCGCACACACACACACACACACACACACACACACACACACACACACACACACACACACACACACACACACACACACACACACACACACACACACACACACACACACACACACACACACACACACACACACACACACACACACGCACACACACACACACACACACACACGTTCAACCCCCTCACCCTGAAACACACACTTCTTGCCCACCATACATATTAAAAAAAACACTGCACCATTTACTCTAAAATGAAGGAATGAAACTTCATAATTCAGAAACAAAACAGTAAGCATATGAACATTACTGAAAGCATAATGTGTGACAGCAGTTTAATAACAATGAACCTGATGGCTTCTGACTGGAAGGGAGTGGCACTTCTTGAAATGTCAATCATACCATCTGAAAGGGGACTGCTGACATCAGGACTTGTAAGGTACCTCAGGATACGTACCCAAGGAGTGGCGCATGGCGACTGTGGTCCCACTTCACAAGGGCGGTGCCTCCACCGACCCTGGAAATTACCGTCCCATTAGCTTGACAAGCCTTATCTGCAAAGCCATGGAGAGGATCATAATGGAACTCATAAATAAAGACATAGGGAACTTGCAGACTTTGGATCCAACCCAGTTTGGCTTTGTCAAAGGCAGATCATGCCTTTTAAACTTGGTTGACTTTTTCGAGACAGTCACCAAGGCCATTGATGAGGGAAAGGCAGTCCATACAGCCTACCTTGACCTGGCAAAGGCCTTCGACACAATACCCCACTCGGGTATCATCAAAAAACTCATCAGCTTGAATGTAAACCCATACATCACAAGATGGGTTGCAAACTGGCTAAGTGACAGAACCCACAGGGTCAGAGTTGCTGGAGCCATGTCAGACTCAAAGCCTGTCACAAGTGGTGTCCCACGGGGCTCAGTCCTGGGTCCACTCTTGTTCGGCATCTACTTTTCTGAAGTACAAGCAAACACAGGAGGGTTATGGCTGACAAAGTTTGCAGATGACTGCATACTGGGCGCCATAGTCGAAAACACATCTGACACAGATATCCTTCAGAAGGGCCTCACAGAAACTGATAACTGGTGCCAGAACCATGGCCTAAAGTTAAATGCCAAGAAATGCATAGTCATACCCTTCGGGAAAACAAGGTTACCCCTAGCTACCATATAGGTGGCAATCCATTGAGCACAGAAGAAGTCATCAGGGATCTGGGGACCCAGGTTGACAGTAGCCTTTCGTTTGACACTCATGTTGCTAAAGTAGTTAGGAAAACCTTCTACATTGCCCACCTGATCATGAAGGGATTCACATCTAGATCAAGGGAGGTCATCGCCCCTGTACTCATCACTCATTAGACCTATGATTGAGTACAATGCCCCATTCGGAATGTATCTGACCAGACACCTGCAGCAGCTGGAAAGGCCCCAAAAGTTCCTCACCAAAAGGATAAAGGGTCTCAAAAATATGTCTTATGCTGCCCGACTGAAAGAACTCCAGCTCTATTCAGTCTCATACCGCTTGCTCAGAGGTGACCTGTGCCTGACATATAAGGCCATGTCAAACCCTGATTTGATGAATATGCTTCACCTCAAAAATCTAGATCCCTCAGAACCACAAGGGCAGGAGACTTAAACCTTGACACGGTTATTAATAGAACATGCTGGAGGGACAGATTCATCACCCAGAGACTCCTATGCTGTGGAACAAAATCCTGGTACATGTGAGGCAGAGCACCTCGCTGGCCTTGTTCAAGAGGAATCTTGACCAATGGATGGGGGATCGCAGATATACCCCAGGGATTACTTCAGTGTCACTGCTTGACAGAGGCACAGCAAAATAATAGGCATAGTTTTATTCAAACTAAAGGGGTGGCGAAAGCCAAATAACTATGGGCTAGGCTTATAAATGCCCTTGGGCAGATAGCCTAGTATGAACCTATGAACCTATAAGAGTGCTTAGCTTTTGAATAAAAGATAACGTAAAAAGAGGTTTGACAAAAATGAATGGCCTAACAGTTATGCCATCTTGCCATGACCCCTAAAGTTGTCTTAATTATGCTTTCTGATGGTGTATCATCCATCTTACTTCAAAGGAAAGAAAAAGCATAATCACAGTGAGCCATGTAAAATGGACAAAAATCTAATGTCATCAACTTCTGGTATTCCAGAAGCATCCAAACTACATATGATTTAATATCAAAATGTGGAATAGCAGTTTGTCAAATATGGGGTGGTCGAATGTGTGCTCTTCCAATGTCCAAAATGTTGAACCGAAAATATTTGAATTCATATTAGTGAAAGTGAGTACATATTCTCTAATATGAAGTTGATGTTTTGAATTGAAACTGCGGTACAGTGCGGATTGGGAAAATTTCCCTTTTCCTCACTGTAGTCAAACTCTTAGTTGGTATATATAATATGCAGGGGCATGAGGTGCACATCCCCCCCCCCCAATTTTTTGTGGTTACCATTTTCAACATTTTGGTAATTCAGTATTTCCAAGTTGGATAATCAATTCAATAATTTTGTAAAAAAATGTTTTGAATTTCAACATTTTGACAGCTCAGAATATCAACTCTGAATACCAGCTTCCTGCATACAAATTAAGTCAGAATGTCGAAGTGCATGTAGCAAAAATATTGCATTCCCACTTTCGACATTTATTTTTGCAGTTCATTACTGCAAATCACATGATGTAACGTTTTTGCAGGGGGGCAAACCCCCCCTGCACCCCCCACCCCCAGCAAATTATATATTCCAACTCCGAGATTGCACTACAGTGGAGAAGAGGGTATTTTCCAAATCCCCACTGTACCATGATCTGTACTCATAATGTCGACCACATATACACTCACAGTAGTGAAGGTCGGCGATACTGGAAACAACCAAATGACTTTTGACATTCCAGTGTTCACCGAACCTTCATTTGTCATTTTAATAGTAAGCCATATATATATATATATATATATATATACATACATATATATATATATATATATATATATATATATATATATATATATCATAGCATCAGTAAAGCTCATATGCACACATTCATATAGTACTGTTTTTTTTTTCCAGCTGAATCACATTTCACTAAATCACTGTGGACTGAACAAAACTGGCAATCTCTGAAATCACATTTGACTGAATCATGATTGAATGAAAGTTATAAGGTCTATGGAGTGCCAGTGTTGTTGTGTTTTATGTTTGAATGGAAGCAGTGATTGACTTTTTTTCTTTTACCCACTAGTGTGTGACTGCACATATAGTATATTTAAGTAAGGGAGTCTGTGGGCCAAATACCTTCAAAGTCGTCACCTTTCATCTTCTGACAAAAAATCTGCTTGACATCTGTAAGCCTTATAAAAACTGTGTTCAAAGTCTATACTTGCATTGTGTAGAAACAGTCTGGAATATGATCCCTGCACCAGTCAGAGGAATACATAACATTCATTTATTTAAGCTGAAGCTAAAAATGTCTGACTCCTGGCTTTGCACTTGCTGCTCTCCTGGTTACAATTTTAACTCCTTCTCCTCTAATATCTATGTAAAGCCTATCTCTTCTTTTCCTTGGTTTCATTTCTCTTACTTGTAATTTTGCTTTTGCTCATTATTTTTCCTGTTTCCAACATCTACCCCAATCATTACTTCCAGCAAATACTTTTTTCTCACTTTTCCCTCTCTCCCTCTCCTCCTTATCCACCATTTGAATTTTTCCAGTCTTACATTTGCTTTATGAGTAAGTTATGAACTGTCACACTTATGACATGTGCTACATGGTATTGCATTTATCTTGTTTTAATGGTGCCATATGTGTATTATTATATATGTCATATGTGCATTAATATTTGCATTAATGTTTGTATTTACAGTGTATTATAATATGACCACTATGAGAGTGGGTAGAGGAACACAGTTATAGTATTAAGAGATCTGATGAGAGAAATGCACTAGCTAGACATGTTAATTTATGTGGTTCTACACATTTGTTCAACATTGTAGTCAAACAAATGATTTTTGATGATGTTAGGGATGAACAAATGAAACTTAGATGGATTATATTATTACAAGTAGATAAATGGGATGGCCTCATTGAAGCAGTTCCCTTGAAACTTCATTTAAAGTCACATAGTTTGATTAGATGATAAGAAAGGTTACTTTGTATTTGATGTTTGTTATGTAAATATTTTTAACTATGCATTTTTGTACGATCTGAGGAAGTGTTTATCTCAATGCGAAAGCACTTATCAATTATAAGTTTTACTGGTCCTTGCGCTTCAGTTGTGTGGTGCATATTTCTTTTTTGTTTTCTGGTTTCACTTGGTTCATTGAAGTGCACCGTGTTTCCTCTCACTGTTTTTTTCTGTAATTTGTTCATTCTTTACAGTGTTTGTGACATGGCTGAAAGTTTCACAAACACTGAGCTGGGTATGATCCCAAATAACTGATGTCCCTTGTCCCTGTAAATGGCAAGAACGGCTTCTGACAACCTTTGGCTAGAAGGTAATCCTTTGCTCACATGCAGTTTGAATTAAATGAATGCGGAGACTGAAGCTACTGCTTATGATACAGAAGGCTTTATATAGACATTGATGGAACTTGAGAACAAATTTTTTAAATTAAAGAAGCTTCATTGACAGCGCCTTCATTTTATTTATTTATTTATTTGCATTTGTTTACCGGGAGGTATACTGGGCCAGAGTGAGCCCATTTTCAGTACGGGCTGGGGGTGAAAAGCTCCAAAAACAAACAAACATGATAAAACTACAGATTCAAAACAAAATCAAACAGCCATGATACCGAAAACTAAATTACAGATAGGTGATACAATAAAATAGATAGCATACACATTACACAAATAATAGGTTACAGTGAATAATAATAAAATGATTTTAAATATACAAGACAAACATAAATTCCATGATGACATAGAAAATGAATGTATGTGTGAATATTGCAGCATTGCAGTAGAGAGGAAATAATGGAAGTAACAGTTAATTAGGCTGAGAGTAAGGTCTAGCCTTAGAGCATCAACTCTATGGTAGCAAGATTAAATAGAAGACATAGTAGCTAAATGCTGATATGTAGATAGATTTTGTGTGGCTGGGTGGCACATATTAAGACCTAGTAAGTTGGAAGCACTGAATATATGTATGAGGAGTCATAGTAGCACGTGAGATAGGGAGGAAGGAGAGGATGAGCTGGAGAAGTAGGAAGGCTAGGAATATTGTTTTTTTATAGTCAGTGCTGGACCATGTACATAGCCAATGGGAGATTAGGTGTTGTTTCAACAATGTCTTAGCGTTCGGGGTTGCCGGTAATCTTAATTGATGGAGGGAGAGCATTCCATAGTTTGGCAATGGTGTATGGGTAGCACATTTGACTGGTGGAAAGGGTAGGTTTTGCTACATTTAGGAGTATCTTATTGACCAATCACAGAGGTCTATTTGGATGATACATGATGAACAGAGAAGAGAGGGCAGGACAGCTAGAAGGCTTATAGATTAGCTTATGAGCTGTGGTTAGTTGAAGGTTTGTTAGATGCTGGGGAAGTTCTAGCCATTTTACATTTTGGAGTGATAGGCAGTGGTGGGAGGAGTGTTTGGCACTAGTTACAATTCTGTGACTTTGTTGTAGCATGAGTCCAGTTTGGATGTAAAAGAGGATAGTATGTTATTAAAGAGAGGTGCACCACAGAACAAGGATTAAAGTAGAAAGGAAGAGGCAAAAGATAGTCTTGCTGCATAGGTGAGGAAGTGTTTGTGCCTGTAAAGGAGGCCAATTTTTGATGTTTTTTTTTTATATTTGTGTTATTATGCTGGTCAGACATTAAGTTTTCATCTATAATTATGCCTAGAAGTTTGGCATAAAGGACTACTTTGATGCAAGTGTTGTTGAGTGAGTTAATGGCAAATTCATTTTTGGTTAGGGGTGTGTTTTTTGGGGGAATGAATACCATGAGTTTGGTTGAATCCTGCATTCAACCAAAATCATACTTGCAGGCTCATTTGAAGCCTTCACTCATTATAAGATTAAACCCCATGGACTTAGGGTCATCAAGATGCCACCTTATGGCAACTCATACCCAGAATTATTGATCAAGTGACAGAAATTGAATCTTGACCTATGCTTCAGCTATATTAAGTTCTTGATTGACTTTTTTAGACCTGTAGAAGATTCTCTTTTTAATGATGTTATAGATCAGATTCTGGCATTGCCAAAGAGTTTTCCATCCGATATGGCTTTGCCTGCTATTGATGACCTTTTGTGCAGTGCTTCGGTATTCGAGAGTAAGCTTATAATACAGAAGAAAAAGAAGCTAAGCTGGGATATGTTAGACTTTCTTGGTAAAATCTTTTTATGGCCTAAATATCCTGCAGTTAATATTTCCTCTGTTGCAGGAACATCACCTGAGGTTTCTCTTATGCCATGTGCAGAAGGTGATGTTTTTATTACCAATAAGGCTTCAGGCAATAGCAATAATACATCTATACAAAAGGAGGACCTCCCCACCACATTTAGCATTGAGACAGCATCTGCAGTCAATGATGTGAGAAGGAAAACCTTTGTATCTGTGCCCTGTACTGTTCCATAGTTTTTTTGTACGCTCCCCCTCCCCATCAGGGACATCTCTGCAACTCTGCATTTGCAGTTCACAAAGTTGGGGGAGAAAACAACATAACGCATCATCAAAGGACTACAGTCACTACACAATCAAACAATTCTGGGATCAGAACAAGGCTTGTTAATTTGGAATATGTCATCAGTTTAGTTATCAGCACCGCAGATTTCTCTTACATTTATTCCTAAGAAAAAAGGAGACTTTTGTGATATAGTTTTGAATCTGAAATGTTATGTTAGTAATATAATGCTTAGATTAATGTATGGCAAGGGCCAAGATAGGATATTCTTCAAGAAACCAAGTATATTTGTACTTAAGCTTCACCCCCTCTTAGAAGCATTTTTGAAGGTGTGTGAAACTGAGTTTTTGTCTAATATGGGTGTTCACTGCAGGAACAGAGTGAGCAATTTGGCACAAGATACGTTTTTAGCCATTAGGCAGCTGCAGAAAGACAGTAATTTGACCATATTGCTCGCTGATAAAGGAGATGAGGTAGTGGTCATGGAAACTGACTTTTATATGAATAGTATGCAAATGCTCTTGTATGATAAGACCTACACTGTTATTTCTTGTACCGACATTGATAGGATGATTGGCACAATGATTTATGTGACTGCCTTATGAGCAGATATATTATGCAAGAGTTGTATGACTATTTATATATTGAGTTTACACTTGTTCCACTCTTCTATGGATTGCCCAAATTTCATAAAGACCCTCATAGACCACCGGTGAGACCCATTGTTTCAGGTAGGGGGTGCCTGGTGGAATCTATGTCTATTTATGTCAAGAAGCTGATTAGACCATTATTAGAAAAAGCACCCACTGTTCCTAAAGACACTAAACATTTTTTGCAGTCTCCTTTTGAGGTTACTGATGGTTATCAAATGATCAGAATGTGTTAATGGTAATTCCAGATGTTACATCACTTTTCACAGTGATACCAAATGATGTAGGCTTGGAATATGTAAAGAACTTTTTGCCGCATGAATAATGATTTTTCTAATGACTGTATTCATTTGATATGTATGTTTCTGTTTGATATGTATGTTTCTGTTTGATATGTATGTTTCTGTTTGATATGTATGTTTCTGTTTGATATGTATGTTTCTTGCCCTTCTTGGCCTTCTAAGATCTGTACTAGCAGACAGTGCACATAGCAACATTAAGGTCCTAAAAAGACTGAGATCAAGGTTAGCACTAACTTGGAGACACACCCTTTTGTTGATGTGTTATTGATTTATGTAGAAGGACAATTTTGGAACACTGCTTAAAGCAAATTAGCTAATCATTGAACAATAAAAAATGTATCAGGAAACTGCATAATTGCTTTATTTATTATTTATATGCTTGTTTCTTTTTCCTTGTTTGTCTGTCTGTTTGCTTGATTGTTAATGAGGGCAGTGGACTGATGTATTGTGGAACCATCTCAGCCACAAATACAATACAATAGAAATTGTATATACATAAATAAGTAAATAAATAAATAAAGTATATTTATTTGTAAAGTAAATAAATATATAATTAGGAAATGCAGTAGAATGTGAATAGGGAAGTCACTTAAGGTAAAGGGAATGCAAACATAGTACAAAACTTTGAATGGAGAATAAGCAATTGTATTAATATTTATTATAGTTTGAGCTTATGGATGATATTTACTAACAGCAACACTAAGTCCAGTTATTGTATCGGTGGAGTGATGCACTATGCACACAGTAGCATGCTAATTGGTATTCATTAAACAGCTCTACACTTATTGTAGAGCATTAAAACAAGAGTAGATTACAGAGTATGCTAATCATAGCATAAGCAGATGAACTGCATACTAATTAACCAATCCAACATGTTGTGTACATTCATCAGAGCTGCTTGCCCAGAAATCCAAAACTCTTTGGATAATAGCCATGACTACACTTAGAAAAAAACTAGGATGTAAGCAGTTGTCACAGTTGTCACTGCCATCATTAACCTGTATGTGCAACAGGCTTTATTTTACAGACCTCCTGCTGTGCTGCTGCCAGACCTCAGCCAAGAAGGAAGATGTTTAGACCCCATCACTTGTTGTTATCCCAGTTCTGCTCACTCCTCTATTTTCACTATAACTCATTCACCTCCACACCCATCTCCACCTCACCTTACCTCATCAGTCAGCTCTTCACTGATTGTTCTTGGGGTCCTCTTCCTTTACTGGCTCTATCCCGCTCAGTTCGCCCTGCAGGTTCACTCCACTCCCCTATGCCCCCATTTCTCACCCGCCCCCAGTGCTCCTACATTTATACACCCTAACCACACCCCTGTACTAACTACCAATCATAGATCTCAGTCCTTAATGTGCTAGAACCAACATGTCCAAGTCTCATCTTAGTAAACCAGCTACCTTACCCTTTATCTTTACCCTTTATATAACTCTGCCACAATGTCATTCATATCAACATCTCCACACCTGAAGATCCTACTTCTATCTTCCCTCATACCTATTCTTTCTATATATTATCTACTTACATTTTACAAACATCTCCACTACATAAACCTTTGTTACCCCACAAAGCAAACCTCCACTCCACCATTAGCAGTCTCTCAAAGCCATTCAAACACACCCTGCACAACAGCCTACCTACCTGCAAAAGATCACAGACTGACTCACATCAGATACTATAGGCCAAAAGCTAGGAAATTTCAGCTCCTAACATGCAAACCTCCAAACCTTACACATAGAATTCAACTCCACTCCTTAATAGATGGAGATATACATCCCAATCCAGGGCCAAATTCTATCAAGACCATAGAGACCCATAACACAATCTCCATTAGTACTCAATTCCTTACCAGACCTCTCAGCTCACTATTGATAGCCCATCTTAACAACTGGAGCATAAATAATAAGGTTGCCCACCTACATGCTCTCATGGATGTGCATTTATTTGATATCCTGTGTCTCACTGAAACATGGCTCAAGCCATCTATACAAAACAATGAAGTTATATCACCAGGGTACAGCATCTTGAGACTAGACCGAAAAGCTAAGAAGGGTGGTGGAGTAGCTATATTATACAAATTTGGATTACAGGTGACCTCTGTAGACTCTAAACCCCCTCTAACTAGTAATGCAGAAATCCTTATCTCCAAGATTCAACTCAATAACTGTAAATCCATCTATATTATTGCTGTCTACCTTCCCCCAGGGAATAACTCTAACACCCTAGAAAATATCCTAAATTGGCTTTCCACCAACTATCACCAAGAAACAATAGTACTCGGTGACTTTAATATCAACTGGAAAAGCTGTACTACTGAACAGCCTTCTACTCATATTAACCTACATGGTTTCACTCAAGCCATTAGCTCCGTCACAAGGGCCAATAAACTCAATAACAATGAATGCACCCTAGACTGGATTCTGATAAATAGACATCACTAAACTTACAAAGTAGGGACTCTTCCCCGAGGATATAAGCGACTATGCACTCACCTTCATAATCAGATTTAAGACTGACATCCCTAGCCCAATCACCTATAGGATGATAAGGAGCAAAAAAATTTTAACCCTGACATCTTCCAAACTGAACTTAAAGCATGTGATTGGTCACCCCTCAAAAACCTACCTCTAGAGGAGGCAGTAATCTACTTTAATACTAAATTCTTAATTATTCTAGACGAACATGCACCAAAAAGGATCATTAGATTTAGGAATAAACCTGCCCCCTGGCTCTCAAGAACAACCAAACAACAAATGCTCCTCAGAAATAAAGCCTGGGCCAAGTGGCCTACTACTAAAAGCCCAGAGGATCATTTAAAATTTAGGCAGCTAAGAAATGATACAAAAAAGCCATTCAGTCAGACAAAAGAATCTATTACATTCAACTCCAACAAACCCAGCAAAACAAACCACAAAAGTTCTGGGCAGGGATTAACACACTTTTACACCCAGGCCGTTCTGTCACACCCACCCCATTAGGTTCTGACCATGACAGTCCAAAGCAAATTGCCAATACCTTTAACACATTCTTTACCGAGACCATTCAGTCTCTTGCCAATCAACTAACTCCTGACAGCTTATCTCTGACTTCCTCTACTGCTAGCTTACCTCCCTCATTTCATCTCAAACCTGTCCCTACATCCCTTGTCTGTACCCTTATTCTGAAACTCAAGCCTACCACCCCCGCAGCTGATCTCCTATCTGCAGAATATCTGCAAAAAGCTGTAAAAGCCATAGCCTACCCCATCTCCATCCTGATTAATAGAACTGTATCTGAGGGAACTATCCCATCTATTTGGAAGATCTCACTTATTATCCCCCTGCATAAAGGAGGAAACTCTAGGGAATTATCCAATTATAGACCTATTGCTATACTATCTCCACTGGCAAAAATCATGGAGAAATGCATTCATAGACAACTGTTAAACCACCTAATAGATAACAACGTATTAGCTAACTGCCAACATGGCTTTAGGGCATTTCACAGCACCAAGACTGCCCTTTTATCCTTCTCTGACTGTATTAACAAAAATCGCAATAACAACACTCTATCCTCAGCCCTCTTTATTGATCTCTCTAAAGCCTTCCATACGGTTAACCATCAACTTCTCATAAACATATTCAAAAACCTATCACTAGATGCACTGGCTATACAATGGTTTCAATCCTACTAAAACAATAGGCAACAGGCTGTTCTGTGAGAGAACAACTTATCTACCCATCTCCACATTGCCCTCGGTGTCCCCCAAGGCTCTATATTAGGACCTCTCCTATTTTCTATTTTTATCAATGACCTATATTCTGCAATTCCTCAGGTTACCTCAATATAATACGCAGATGACTCCACATTAATATGCTCAGTCACCTTTCCATCAGTCCTTCAGTCCCTCACCCAAAATGTGTTTAACACAGTCGAGAAATAGTTACTATACCATTGCCTCATCTTGAACCCCAAAAAAACTAAACTCCTACTATTTACCCCCCACCTGTAGGGCCTCCCCACTTAACTTTACTGTTACATCAAACAACGGTTCCATCATATCTCCTGACTCAACTACAAGACTACTAGGGGTACTAATTGATAATAACCTTAACTTTGTATCATAAAAACAGTCAACTAAAAACTAGGCTCCCTCTATAGAATCAAATCCTTTCTCACCCCACTAGCAAGGGCTACTATTTCCTGCACCCACTTAATCTCCACCCTCCTCTAAGCCTCACCTATATATATTAACCTCTCAAAAAACAACTTGAACTAGCTGGCTGTCTCCTACAATAATATTGCCAGATTTGCAACAGGCTCTACATTCAGAATCCATCACTGTACTAATTATGAACAACTAGGATGACTAGAGTTGCCAAATTTACTTCTATTTAACCAATTAACAGTTGCCTACAAAATCCTGTATCAGCCTACTAACACTCCGATTCTTAACAACCTTATCACCCCCTACAACAACCTTAAGACCCTATGCTCATCTAATAAAATATTAGTACAAATAGGTAAAATCAACAATATGGCTGGTGACTCTTTGTTCTCTAATACCGTGGGTAAAACCTGGAACTCTCTCCCCAGTGACCCGAGCTCCCTTTTCTAACTATCACAATTTAAAAGCAAGCTGAAAAAATACCTTAAATCCCATTGGTTATGTCTCTGTGTGAACCCAGACTAACTACACCTTTTTTCACAAAGACACCCATCCATCAACTGTATATTCTAATTGCCTATTGAAAACCATAAAGAAAATGGGCCTTATATTTTAATTAAATGTCTTCATCAATATCTCCTTATAACTAACAAATGTTATAAGTAATGCGATTCTGTAAGCAGACATGTTTTGAAGTGAAAATATTTGCTTATATAGTTAATGTACCCGCATCTGTAAAATCTGTCATGTATAAAATTGCTTATATATGTATTGTACCTGTATCTGTTGAAAACTGTTATTTTATATAAATTTTACTGTGTTTTCGAGGAGCTTTACTCCCCGGGCCTCTGCTGAAAATGGACATATATCCAGCTTTACTAGCCCGGTCAACAAATGTAAAATAAAAATAAATAAATAAACATTTGATGTGTCATGGACTTCATGACACAGAAATTGTAGAGCTATACCAGGAGGACAGGGAAACACTGAAGGAAATATGCAGCCTCTGCCACCCTCACATGAGGCCCCAGGGAAATACTGGCGAATCCATCCCAGTGGAAACCAAGGTATGTGTAACATTACATACATTAGCTAAGTTACATTTCAGAGACCTACATGGGATATGCTAGAGGTGTCACAGGCCTCAGCTTTCAGAACATCACTTTCTAAATGCAAGGGAGCATATCTGTTTCTCAAGAACCCCACCGGAGAGAACAAGAAACAAGCAGGAATTTTATGCAATAGCACACTTCCCTGAAGTTTTGGGTGCCATAGCTTGCACATACACATAGAAATAAAAGCCCCACCCAGTGAACAGGGAAGGAAGTGCATCAAGGAAAAGGATACTGCTTTATAAACTGTCAGTTTGCCCATAATGCCCAAGGAATTATACACAATGTATATGCAGGTAACCCGGATAGTTTTCACAACTCACACATATAGCACACCTGTGAGTTGTACACAAGGTTTGCTCAGGGTTACTTTTCACAGTGGCATCTAATCGTAGATGCTGATTATGCCCTGGAACTGTGGATCATGACACCCATGAGAAACCCACCCCCATCCCACCAATCAAGGATATAATGATGTCCATGCTCAAACTAAAGATGTCACTGGATGTGTATTTGGCTTGCTCAAATCAAGGATCCAGTGCCCAGACACCTCAGGAGCTGCACTACAGTATGGCCTACCCACCTCTGATGAAATACTTACAGTCTGTTCCATGTTGCAAAATATAATTTCCAGGAGACAGCTTCAACAATAACAGCTAGGGGCAGAACCACAATTCCCAGTACCACCAGCAGCTCTAGGATATACAACTGAAGAGTCATAAGAAGAACCACCAGCCACAGATGCTGCTGGCAGACATAGTCATGTACAATATGCCATTGCTCTGGCTAACAGGCAAAGGCATTCTTGTCAGTTGTGCAGATTTTTGCAGGATGTCCACATTTTTGCCTCATATTTTGCTGTGTTCCTCATAAAATTTGTGTGTTTTCTGGCAAACCACTGGGAAATTAAGTCACTAAATAAGGTCAAACATTTCATTTTCAGAGTTTCCATCATTCAAAAATGCAAGATAACACAAAACCTGTTATTCTAGCAACTTTCTAAGTTTATAAGAGTGCTATTTAAAATCTGTCCCTATTTTTGGGCCTTTGTCCCCCTTTTACTTTTGTCTTTGTCCTGATTTCTTTCACTAACAGGTTGAAAGATATGAAAGATAGCACACAACCCAAATATCTAAAAGAAATAATAACAGCCTTAGCACATACAAGTATTAAAAATTCTGCCTAACAAAATGTGCAACCTTTACTTAACCATGCAACAGTTATACTTGGTAAGCAACAGACACAGGCAATTGTACCTAAGGAGAGTTCTCACATCTGCATTGTTACCAATGTAAGTGCAGAGACTGTATAGAAGAAACAATTTTGTTGTATAGATGATTACTGCTTTAACCAAATTCTCATATGTCCCTAAATTGATACATGTCCCAGGTGTACAGTAATATCAATAATATCTTAAGATTGACATGTGCAATATACAGATCTAGATTTGCCCATTAATAAGCATCAAGCCTTTCAGCCAGCTATTGTACATAAATCAGTGAGCATATCAATGTTAGCAGCATTTGCAGAAGTATAATGGTAAGCAAGACCTGAGCATCTGCTTTTACTGTATGAGTAACAACAGAAACACAGAAACAGTGAGGGTCAACAATTGCAGAGACAATCACACACACAACTGATTATGAACTATGATTAAAAGCATTTATTTAGCAATGCAGCTTCATTAAAAGAATGGCTCTGAGTATGTAAGCATTAGTTATCCACTCTGTGTATCAGACATAAATGCAAGTCAAAGTCACAAAGAAATCTGCAAAGGGCAGAGCCTAGTCATCATCATTACACAGGATGGGGGGGGGGGGTGTACAGGAGAGTAAGCCTGACATAAAAGAAGTGAGCGTGTGCAACTATAGCAAAAATGTATTCCTCAAGTATCCAATTTATGGGGCTAATAGAAAGAAATGTTTAGGAGTCTAAAGTACTTTGACTGTGTGTGTGTGTGTGTGTGTGTGTGTGTGTGTGTGTGTGTGTGTGTGTGTGTGTGTGTGTGTGTGTGTGTGTGTGTGTGTGTGTGTGGTGTTATAGGTTCATAGGTAGATGCTAGGCTATCGGCCCAAGGGCCTACGTAAATCTAGCCAACAAGGTTCCCTGGCTTACACCACCCAAGAAAGTTATTTTCCTGTGCCACTGTTGAGCAGAGACACAGAAGTGATCACCAGGGTGTATTTCCTATTTCCCATCCACTCATCAAGATTTTTCTTGAAGAGTGCCAATGAAGAACTTTGTTTGACATAGATGGGTAGCCTGTTCCAGAGTATGGGAAGTCTCTGGGACAGGAATCTATCCCTCCAGCATGTCCTGTTTATTGTGGTGACAAGGTTTAGGTCCCTAGAGCATGTAACTTGGAGGGATTGGGATTTCTTTAGGTGTAGCATGTCCAATAGCTCTGGGTTTGACATAGCTTTATATGTTAGGGAGAGATCACCTTGGAGTAGGCAATATGCTATGGAGTAAAGCTGAAGTTTTTTGAGGCGGTCAGTGTAGGGCATTTGTTTGAGGCCAGTAATCCTCTTTGTGAGGTACTTCTGTGGCCTTTCCAGCTGCTGCAAATGTCTTGTGAGATACATTCCAAAAGGGGTGTTGTACTCTATAATGGGTCTAATGAGTGTCGAGTAGAGGGGAACAATGACCTCTTTTTTCCTGGATGAGAACCCTTTTATGATGAGGTGTGCCACGTAGAAGGACTTCCTGACCACTGTGGCTATGTGACTATCAAAGGAGAGACTACTGTCCACCTGGGTTCCAAGGTCTCTTATCATGCATTCGGTGTTAAGTAGATTGCTGACAAAAGAGGATGACACTGCACTTTTTGGCATTGAGCTTGAGGCCATGGCTCTGACACCAGGCATCTGTCTCAGTGAGGCCCTTCTGTAGGATGTCCACATCATTTGGGGACTTGTCTATGGCTCCTAGTTTGTAGTCATCTGCAAACTTTGTTAGCTATTATTATTATTATTATTATTATAATTAATAATCCCACATAGCACAATTAAACACTGTGCTAGCACTGCTTCTTGCAATCTCAGAAACTCAGATTTCATCAGACCATTCAGTAACAGTGTTAACTCCATTTTCTATGCCCACATAGATGCCACACCTCCACAGCACATGTTCCATTACAGATACTGCCCAATCCAGTGTGTCATTCACCCTAAATGACTATGTACATGGTTCAAGAAAATGACTAAAACAAAATGTTTAAACCTTGCATTTCTCTACTGAATTCCTCATTGTCATCATCATCCGAGGCTACCAATACTCTGACATCAGGCAGCAGGAGTTCAACAGAGCCACTGGTAGGATCAGCTGTAATAACAAGTAAGGGAAAAAAAGAAAAATAGAATAAACAATGATCAAACCCATGTTATGTCAAGTGTATATTTCAAATAAAAATATGCTAATGCAATGAAATCAAATAATTTTTATTTATATAATAATATATATATATATATATATATATATATTAATATATTGTAATAAATATAAATATATAAATCACAATTATTTATTTATTTAAATAGTATGCCTGGCATTCTTGCAGCAGAGATATAAAATAACACACTGGACTTGTAGAAACACTATTTTAATAAAACAAAGGAACACAACTGTTCATCAGAAGATCACATGGTATAAGCCTCCCAGTAGGAATACAGACATACTTAAAAACAATCAACACATCGAAAAGCAATTAATACAAAGTTAAAGTGCACTTAGTAGCAGATTACTTAGACATTTGCTTTAACCTCAAAACTGGTTTTAATGTTACCATTGTGTTTAAATCAGGAAAGGAATTAGCGTTCAAATGCAAGATCCATTCTTACTCCATCAGTTCTAACTTATTATGGTCACCTCCTCTTATATTTTTTACCAAAGTTATCATCACTCTGAACCTATATGTATGCTCTGGACCACTATGTAAAACATCTTTTAAAACATTTTTCTGATATCTGAATGACCATCTTGTTTCCTTGGCTCCCCTCATGACTCCTGGGGGTCATGTGATGTTTCACTGGAACTCTCTCTGGTAAGTTGAATAAAAGAGTCATTCAAGAGGGAGATGAGCCAAGGAAACAAGATGATCTCATGCTCCATTGACAAGGAGCAGAACTGCCAACAACTGGAATGTAAATGGTCAGGGATAAATCTCTCTAGCTTTGAATTAAGCCCGGTAGAGGTATAATTGTTTGAAAAAGGCTTACAGTTCATGCCTTCTGCTATTGACACTTTAGAGACTGCTCTCACTGATCTGAAACTTTTTGTATGAAATTTGTCTTTGAAACAGTTATTTAAAGACACTGAAGCTGCCAAACTGTTGTATAAGAAACCTAGTGTTTGTATACCAGTGTATCTGCCTGTTTTGCTTGAATTTCATAATGTTTATGAGAAAGAAATAAGGTATATGCATGAAAAACGAGAGTGGCCAAGAAAATATAATCTCACCAAAGTAGAGTATTCTTCTTTACTGCAATTGCAGAATGAACCTACCATTGTGATTAAACAAGCAGATAAAGGGGGTGCTGCTGTTATTTTAGTAAAAATGATTATTTTGAGTTGATGAATGATTTACTTTCTGATAATACTGTGTTTCATAAAACTGATCTTGATACTCTTAAACATTTGATTTTTAGAGTGAATAGTTGTGTTTATGACTTGCAATTGATGGGTGATATTACGCTAGAATTATTTAATTATTTTACTATATCTTGCCCCTTAACTCCTGTACTTTATGGACTCCCCAAAGTGCATAAAAACCTGACACATCCACCAATGAGGCCCATACTCTCTGGAAAGGGATGGGCCACAGAACCCATCTTGTTGTATTTGGAAAGTACCCTGAAAAAATTGGGAGATGTAAGAAGTTTTATACGAGATACTGGGAACTTTTTGCAGAAACTTTATGTTTGGCACTCTTTGAATGAAAGTACAGACTTTATCTTTGTTACCTTAGATATCAGTTCTCTTTTTACTGTCATCCCTTTATGATTATGGAAAAGAGGCAGTACGTGAGAGTATGGTTAGGCATGGGAGACATAAACCAAGACAGACAGAAACAATCTGCAAGTTGCTAGATATCAATGACAAGTTTGTTTCTGAGTAAAGGGAAAATAGATTTAACATTAAATTATTCAATTTGAAATTACAGTTTAAGTGGATTGGTTGAAATAATGTAAAAGAGTTTTTCAAATTTAGCATGCCAATTACTTTTTGAAAGGTTATTATTGCATGTGCTAGAGATGTATGCATTTTAAGAGTTTTATTTAAAAAAATGTAGTGTTTTTGGATTGCATTGATATTTTAACAAAAATAGGGCTCCAACTGGTATTATATAATAATATAATTTGAAGTCAGGAAGGATCAAACTACCTTGGTTCTTTGGTTGGGTTAACCTCTGATGACCAAGTATAGTAGGTTTTGGAGACCATAAGATTTTGGGTAAATTTCATTAATATTTTTGAAGAATTTGTTATGTATTATTAAGAAGGGTGAATAAATTGGAATAAAAGTCTTGGTAAAATATTCATTTTAATAGTAGTGCTTTAGAATGCAATGAAAGTTCAGCTTAGTCCATTCAAGGATATCATGACTAATGCTTGTCCAGATTTCAGTGAGATTTTCTTGATGATAAAATATAGGGTTGTGGTGAAAGGTTATGCCTAGATACTGTAACAAATTACTTATTTTCATTTGTTTCAATTCCTTTAACATTTCAGGGATCAATTATCCACATTTAATTAGTCTTAAATGAAATTTAATATATAACAAATGTGTATACATTTTTTGTTGTATTTGATGGGTTGGAAAATGATAACATCTAAATATTTCTCAAGGCAAATATCACAAACTGAATTTAATAAGGAAAGCAAGTAGCACTCAACTCTTCCTGTTAAAATCCTGTGCCTAACTACTAAATAACAAGACCAGGAAGATGATGATATTGTATAATGTAAAAGGCTGATAATAAGAAATGCAAAACAGTACTGATCTTTTATAAAGCCTGCACTATTAAACTTATTTACAATAATAAGCACGATAAAAATTCCACTTAAGTAGGACGAATAGAACATTGCTACCCTAAAATGCAACTAGTTCCCACAACCCAGCCACTGCACAATGTAAAACAATTAAATATGAAAGTATAATTACTAAGATTTTGAGACAATAATAAAAGCACAGCTATATAATCGTAATGCAACTTTTTTACAACAATGTTACATCATTAATATGATCAAAAGTATAAGATGGTACATATTGTTTATAATATATTTAGCATTTGTTGAGGTACAGTGATTACTCAGCACTGCAAATATGTGTTTGTTCAGCAGAGACTTCCTTTAGAAAGACAGGATGTGCACTTTAAGATTAGAATTAAATGTAAACCATACCTCAGCAATTCGAGTTATAAAGTTATTTTAAAGCATTATTATTCTTGTTTTGCTTAAGCACTGTGGGAAGTAGTTGTTCACCACCTTTGAGCAGATTTATAACAAACCTTCCTCCCCATATTATATGAAAGGAGAGAAAAAAGTGAACAAACATCTACTGACGGAGTAGCATTCAGTCAGAGGAAAAATCAAAAACATTACAAAAGGTTTGTTTCGCTCCTTTCAATGACCCAGTCATATATTTAATACATTTATATTGAAAGATTAGTAATGACGGGTACCACATCTGAAATTTAACTTTTTTTTTTCTTTGTAATCAAAAAAGAGCAGAACAGAGAAAGTTTCTGTCTGTCATGCTTAATTTGTAGAGAAAAGATCCTGAGAAAAAAGTAATCTTGTTGCTATTCCAAATCAAAACTTTTTCTTTTTTGCAGCAGCAAGAATTTTATAAGAATCATGCTAGTTCAGTAGCTTAACATAGATTTGCCTCGGCTTGTCTAATATGGGTGAAGGTCAAAGTGATCAATGAGGTCTCTCAGTACTAATCTGATTAGCTATAGCTTGATTATCCAAAAAGCTACCAAATGTCTGGTGCAGAGTTTCCAGTAATATTGATTGGTCATATTTTCATGTAATCACCGCACTAATATGTTATTATATCCACATCTGGCTTCCAAGTCCAGAAGCTTCTTTTATGGAATGAATATTCTTTGCATTAGATTGGAAGTCTTTCTGAAGTTGTTTGATTTTAATTTCATTATCAAAAGTTGTTGCTTCTGTTAGTTCTAATCTTTGGTCAGTTTGACTAATCATACTACTAATTGGCTGAAGTTGATCAGAGAGTTGTTGAATAGCTTTTTGTAATGGCTAAAGGGTTCATTTCATGTCCTCAAGAGCAAAAATTATTCCGCTTTCATTTTGGTTGTGATCTGTCAACTTGTTGCCTATTAGTCAGTGCACACTTATAACTACATCTTTCTCTAGTGTGGGCAAGGAAGATATTTTAGTTGTAGTTGTAAAAGAGACCATTTGTTCTGCTTCACTAGACATTTTATTAATATAATAAAATGTATTTAGTTAGTGAGCTTCTCAAGTTCTTTTTGATTTTTTCCACACATTAGTTGGACAATCCATTTACTTCCTCCTTAGGCTACTGGTTTTGGTCTGCAAAGCCAGACAACCCAACACTCCCTTTGCAACAAAATAAGTCCACTGGTAAACATTGTTAAATATTGCAAAAAAAGATAAAGTAGTTAGAATAAATTCAAAGACTTATATATATTTTTCATTTTCAATATGTTGCATGTAGAGTAGGATTTATTGAGATATGAGTCATTTAACGTGGGGCTAGGCTGATGCAGTATTTATAGAATGGCAGCCATCTTAATCTCCGCAACAAAGAAAGAACTTGTTAAAAAATCCATAGTAGGATTAATATTTCTGTCATTCTGTAGTACTTTGCAACATTAAAGAAATATATGAATGTACACATGTCAAGGAATAATGCTTAACACTTTTTTTGACTGATATGCACTTCTGTGAAGGTCAGCCAGGTACAGATCTGAACCTTAACTAAATTGTCACTATTACAAATGCAAGAACCCATGACCTCAGTAATAATTAATACAATAGTCTTCTGAACAAAATGGTCAGCTTTCAAGATGAAAATTCACATTAAACTGTCATTATTAAATTACATAGAAAAAATATACACGGTCAAGAGATAACTGTGATATACATGCCCATGGCAACAGCTAATAGGAATAATTTAGACTGTACAACAATACTTGTTTTGTGAAATGCAATCCATAAGTAAGGTTCAAATACATCAATTTGTTCTTATGAAGGTATCCACTTGTCATACAAAAAATACATGAAAAAGGGAAGGTTTCACCCCCACCCCAAATCCTACAGAAACAATGAAAGAACTTAGATAAATGATTCATAGCAGGATAAACATTTCTGTCACAATGTAGTACATTTCTGTATAAAAAAATAATTGCACATCTGCCAATAAAAAATGATTAGCACATTTTTTGTCTGATATGCACTTCCGTGGATGTCAGCCAGATAGAAATCATAAAGCTTTAACAAAATAATCACTTCTACTAATTTAAGAATCCATGATCTTGGTAATAATTAATTCAACAGTCTTCTAAACAAAGTGGGCACCTTTCAATATTGAAAATTCCCATTAAACTCACATCATTATGTAGAAGAATACTGCATGGTTAGAAAATAACTGTGGTATACGTACCCATGTCAACAGCTGCTGAGAATAATGCAGAAAGCACAGCAATGCTTATGTTGTGAAATACAAACCATAGCTAAGGTTCATATACATAAATGTGTTTATAACAGCAACCTACCTTTGCAGCAAGTAAGTTGTGAAAGCAGAAAAAATGTTTGCAAACCATGTAGCAGTAATAAGTTCTCTGCATCCAATCTCCCCTACTATGATACAAGATCCTTATCTACAATGATTACCTTTATGTAGTACAAATTCAGCTTTCTCAGCACTGTTAATATGCAAACGAGGTGTGAACTCATTAGCATTCATGAATTCCGAAATCTGTACTAAGTGTAGGGAATGTAAACATAGTGTAATCGGCCTACACGATTGCATGCACAGGCACTACCTCTGCAAGGATGAGCACTGAAAAGTGTTACCTCTTAAGTGCTTGCAAGTGTGAATGATTAGTCTGAATTTCAATCTGGGTGCATCAGGGAGATGGGACTTACAATAAATTTTGTGACTACCATGGGCTGACTTAGGAGATCATTCATAACTTCTTCTTTCGACTTTTTTCATAACACTGATATAAATTGTTTCTGAGAACAGTTTCTGCCTCTGAAAACAATTCTGTCTGCAATTCTAAGGAAGCAGACTACTCATCGAAACAAATAACAACTGCAAGGCAAAGCACATAACAGTTTTTGTCAGGGAACCATTGATATGGGAATAATGATCACAGAATAAACAGAAGTAAAGAGGAACAGTCTCCATGTTTTTTTTATATTTTGTAAGGAAAAATGTATATTACCTGTTATCAGTATCACAACCTTCTATGCATCGAACTGCACATTACACATGACAAAGGTCAGGAATTGTTGCTTTTTCTACCTGTAATGTCAATTGATAATATATCACATATTGAATATAGCTAACCTCTTTTTTGTCACGTTTCACTTTATAAAACAGAGAGAACACCAAATACCTTTGATGACCTTTATTGAAACCACATATAAAACAATTACATCTTAACTTTATTATCTATAACTTCATTTTCTTTGAATGGCATCAAACATCACTTGACCATCAAACAGGGCAGCATACCACCACTCAGTCATCCAGAATAAGCAGTGTCCTCCCCCACTCATTTATTCTAATGTGCCATGCAGCATCCAACCACTCACCTTCATCCCAAATTCTCACTTCCATCCCAACACCAGGTGCAAGCAGTGTTCAACCACTCACTTCCACCACTCCAGACTTCCTTAGTCCAAAAGTACATCAGAGGGGGAACAGAAGAGGGACAAGCCTGCCCCTCTTCTCCACCTACACATACCCCCCAAATAAAACCTGCACAATAACTTCTGAACCACGGGCAGGTCAGATGGGTAACAAGATCATGCAAAAATGTGCCCTCCAACAAACTCCCAGAACTCAAAATAGCCTAAGTCCCGCCCCTTCCTTACTTCACTTCCTTCCTACATCCCTCTACAGATTAACCCTTTACTGCCCTACCTAACTATCTATAGCTTACCCTGACTATCACATCTTCCCACACCAACTCTCCCTTACCTACTCATATGCCCCCCACTAAAGATGTTCTGTGATAAATTTGTCTGTTCCACACATCATTTGTCATGTTCCATTTTATAAAACAGACAGAACACCAAAGACCTTTGACAACCTTTATTGAAACTACATATAAAACAATTGCATCGTAACTTTATTATCTGTGACTTCATTTTCTTTGCATAGCATCAAACATCACTTGACCATCAAACAGGGCAGCATACCACTGCTCACCCTTCCCGAATAAGCAGCGCCCTCCCCCACTCTCTTATTCTAATGTGCCAGGCAGCATCCAGTCACTCACCTTCATCCCAAATCATCACTTCCATCCCAACATCAGGTGCAAGCAGCATTCGAGCACTCACTTCCACCATTCCAGACTTCCTTAATCCAAAAGCACACCAGAGGGGGAACAGAAGAAGGACATGTCTGCTCCTCTTCTCCAGCCACCAGCCTGAACAAGGCTGTTCCCCCTCACTAACAACATTCTTTAACCATCTCCTGCAAAAGCAAACCCAAATTCAAATTAAACAAATCTAAACCAAAGTCACTGAGATGCACCCCATCCTCCCTGAACCACATTGGATCTTTGTCAACAAACTCCTTATGCTCAATGGTTCTCACTCCCATTGCCCCCAACTGCCTTGCCAACCTAAAATTCATAAACTTCTGCACCCTTCCTACTGCCAAGAACTTCCTAGCATTCCTCCAACACAAATGAGGTATAATCTCTGACCAGACCAAGCACACCCTTGGGTACAGCTTCCATAATACACAGAAATCCTCCCTTATCTGATAAACCAACTGCCGCTTTGGTGTTAAACCTTAATCATTATCTACCAAGTGTACCAACGCGATCTGCGGAAGGTACACTTGAGCCTGATTGCTGTAAATACCTGCAACAGATGGTTCCACCTGAGTCCTCTAATGCCATGCCAGGTGACTCTCCAACCAAACCAGTGCAACCCCAACTCAGAACTGTTGCTCATAACCGCAGCCCTCCTAACTGCCCAATACACAAAAGAGTGACTTATGATGACAATTCTGTCACCTACAAAAAAAAAAATTTAAATTAACATTACAAACAACATCACCTATCTAATTATCTAATATAAGCCAAAAAGGCATTTGAGGACCATTGCCCCACCCTCCTAATGACGTTGATTGAACTACTCTCTCTCTAGCTAAATCAGAAGCTCTTCCCATTCTAAAAGAAGGATTGGAATATCTTTCTCCATCATAACCCATGCAATAGAATGCTCTTTTCATGACCGAAATAAAC
The DNA here is from genome assembly GCF_019279795.1 of Protopterus annectens. Taxonomy (NCBI): domain Eukaryota; kingdom Metazoa; phylum Chordata; order Ceratodontiformes; family Protopteridae; genus Protopterus; species Protopterus annectens. The sequence continues at coordinate 986,827,725 of NC_056725.1, read as the reverse complement.
TGTCACCCTGTTATCACCCTACTCACTTTTGACCAAAAAATCAAATCATGCAGGTTCCCTTTATGGGACCTGAAAATTTTCTTTGCCCACACCACAGGACACTTCTGATCAAATCTGTCCTTCACTAGAAGTACGTGAGCACCCTCGCCAATCTGATCTGTCTTCGATGACTGCAACTGAATGTGAACCACTCTAGGCGGCAACATGACATCCTCTCAAACCAATGACCCCAACAACTCTGACACCCTAAAAGCCCCAAAGTACATCCATATACTCAAAGTCATTCACAGAACATAATCCAGTGAATCACCTCTAACCATAGCTAAACCCCGCACCAAGACCTTCAAAACCTGCCTTGTCACTGGCCAATGCCTATCCCTCTGCCGACCCCCCTCCCTAACCTATCCTCTCAACACCTTTTCCACCATCCAGGATTTAGTAAAATCCTGTAATCTTGCCACCCGAGCAATACACTGATTGCTGCCAAGTCTACCCTAACTAATTTTACTGCTCTGCTCCATGCCCTAGCCTAAGCCAAATATCTTAACAGAAAATCTTCAGACCAAACACCTTTCTCCTCCAGTAACTGCAAAATAAAAGTATCAAACACACATAATTCCCTACTGTATGCCTTCCTGGTGGAGACTGCTCAAGACTGTTTCACCAAACTCATGATCACCGGAACCCAGTTTTCCACCCATCATCTGGCACTGCCACTGGCTTCTTCACTGCTGTCAAGGCCAAATGCCTGGACCTGGAAAACTGAAAGTCAGACAAGCTGTCAGCAATCCCATTCATAACACCCCCACCCCAGTACATGCACATCTGTAAAAGAAAAATTAACAAAGTCTGTAAAACTAATTTACACAACACCAACAATAAGCACTTAGACTTAGCCATCTTAACCTGCAAAACCTGCATTACTGCACTGTTGTCAGAGTTGAAAACTACCCTCCTGTCCCTCAACCACTCTTTCCACTCCACCAATGCTACCCAAATTGGCATTAACTCTAAAAATGCAACATCCAACTTCCACTCCTCAATCCACTCTTTTGACCATGGAAGCACAAACCACTCACCCCCCAAAAATGCCCCCATTCCAATCATCCCTGCCATGTTGGTGAACGACTGTAAATCCCATTGCTCTACCCACTCCGACTGCCAAAAGGTGATATCATTAAACTGCTCTAAAAACACCAACCACAAAGTTAGGTCTTCATGAGCCAACTTGCCAGTCCTCACCCAGTGATGCTTACTTTGCCCCTCTTTCAGTAAAAATACCACAGACCTACAAAAAGTACATCCTGGGTGAACGGCCTGACAAGCAAAATTCAGGAGGACTAAAAGGTCAATAATGTTCTTCACCCGAACCTTGTCCCTTGCCTTCATCCAAACAATTTTTCTTTCAATCTGTTTAACTTTTCTCCAGGCAACTGAAACAGTTCACGTTCCGCATCCAGCATCAGGCCCAACATATCTAATGCCTTAGCCAGACCTTCCAGCTTCTTGGTGGCTAGAGGGATTCACAATTGCTCACACATTCCTAAAAACTCAGTCAAAGCTACTGCAGTTCCCTCACACCTTTCACCCACCAATAAAATGTCATCTAAGTAATGAACCATCCTCTGACTCACCGCCCACTGCTGCCAGATCCAATGAAGAGCCATGCTAAACTTTTCAAAAGTGGAACAGGCAACAGCACAACCCATCAGCATAGCCTTGTTGAAGTAGAACCTACCACCAAACACCATGCCTAGCAGCAGTCAATCTTCCTCCCAAACTGGCAAAAGGCGAAAAGTAGACAATGTCCACCTTAACCAACCATGGATCCTTAAATGCTCTATTGACTTGGACTGCATCATCCAAGGATGCATAGATCACTTTAGCCTCCTCCACTGAAATAAAGTCATTGACTGAATTACCCGCTGGGTGAGAGAAATTATGAATCAAAATGAATTCACCTTGCTTCTTTTTATTTACTAACCCAACTTGTGAAACTTTGAAAGTGTCAAATGGGGGGGGGGGCTATGAAACAGACCCAATAACCTGCTCACCTGGCACTCCTTCTCCACCACAGCTTCCAAAATGCCCCCCCCCCAAAACTGATCTCAAATTTTTCCCAAGTGTCACATCACCCACCAACTTAGACTTAATAGAAAACCCCTTTGAAAAACCCTCAATCAGCTCCTGAGCCACTACTGCCTGAGGGTACTGCTGAAACATATCCTGCAAAGCATGCACCTTAATAGGCAAATGTGTCCCCAAATCATCCTCTTGCTCCTCAAAATGCCCCTCCTCTCTGGCCTTGAAAATTACCCACTACTATGTGCCTCTTGTAACCCAACTGACAATGCCACTAACCTGTTCTGACCAGCAAACAATGATACCTGCCCTGCCAAATGACCCTCATGCCTACCATACTGTACTGCAGGGTGAACACTTGCACACTTTGAACAATTGTGCAGGAGTCTACATGCCGCCCAAGAACATCTGCCTGAATTGAACGCTCAAAGTACTGCAGCACACCCTTCTCCCACCTTATTCCCTTTGACACCAGCATTAAAGCTGTCCATCATAGTAGCCAGCCATATGTCCAGATGTCTCACCTCCAAACACATGGACAGATCCACTTCCTTCCTCTTGCAAAATCTCTGATCATACCAGAGCCATGCATTGCCAGATCTCAGCTGCTGGGCCTCTCATATTTTCAAAAAGTAAGCTAAGAGTAGAAGAGTCAAGTCTCTATCCTTCTTCAACCATACTGCCATGTAATTGACAAATCCCAAAACCCAGTTCTCCCACATTCTCAGCTTTATTCTTCTCAACCATCTTTGACCCAGGGCCACTAAGGCTGCGAATAGGACTTTCCCATTTGCTGTCTCATTTTCCAACAAGCGTTGGACACCGTCTGTGTCAATTAAATCAAAAATATCTATGTAGTCTCCTTTCCATATCTTCTCCTTTAATGAAGCAGGTATGTGAGGAGTCAGGAAGACTGCCTCACTCCCCCTGCCCCAGGGACTGTCTAGCCAACTAATCACCTGGCTGCATTCTAAAATCTGACCACACTTTCTGTAAGCAAGGATCGTCC